>NW_006205599.1:1285158-1297319 GCF_000334495.1 Tupaia belangeri chinensis
TCAAAGCCACTGGGTCCAGGATGCAAACCGCGGTCAACTACATGGGAGTCCAGCGACATAGCCACCACACTAACTGCTGGTCCCCCATTCATCTTTCTTAATAGCTGAGAAAAAAATCTAAGGAGCAAAATACAACTTTTTTTTGTAGAGGTTTTTGCCTTAAGGTTTGTACACTTTCAGGGAAGAGACAAGAAACAGTGAGAGGGGGAACCAGCAGTTAGCATAATGGCTATGTCGCTGGACTCCCACGTAGTCGACCGCGGTTCATGTCCCGGAACCGGTGGCTTAAAACTCACGCCAGGCGCATGTGCGTGCGTGCCCAAGATCCTGAGAGGAGAATGGAGGAGAAGGGATTGCGGCGTGACCATCCCCCCGGGGGGTGATTTCTCGCTTTCTGTCTCTATGTCTCTCTCTGTCTGTCTGGCGAGCGCACGCGCCCTACAGTGAAAATCTCTCCAAAAAAAAAAAAAAAAGAAACAGGGAGAGGGAAAGGGAGAAATCCTCCCCCGGGGGATGGCCACGCTGCAATCCCTTCTCTTCCCCGGACCTTGGGTGTACAGACAAACACACACACCTGGTAAATTTAAAGCCGCCAAGTCTGGGGCAGGAGAAAGTTAGCAAATGGAAGAGGGTAAGGAAGCTGGAACATCTGCCCATGTGGCTAGGGAGAAAAACTCGATCAGGGCAGAAAACTCCCCACCTAAGGTAACATGGGCAAGAGATTAATGGGGGATGTCTAGCCGATTAAGCCACATTTAATATAACCAATGAGATAAATCAGTGGGCCCAGTCACATACAAAATACCCAAAGAGAAATCAATGGGCCCAGTCACATTCGATAGAGACAATAAGAAAAAAATAATCAGTGGGCCCAGCCAGTGATCAACCAACACGACCTAGATCAAAAATGATAAACCTCGCAGGATGCAGCGGCCAGAGTCCTTTAAGCTACTCTTTCTCTGTCTGCTCAGGTCCACTCCTACCTCTCAGGAGTGTACTTTTATCTTTATTTAGTAAACTACCTTTCTCTTACATTATTTGCACATTTTGTTCAACTTTTTGCTCGAAACACAAGAACCTGGATATCATCAATGAAGCTATCCTGCAACAAGCCCGGGACTTGAACTGCAGTCAGCCACATGGGAGTCCAGCAACGTAACCCCTACGCCAGCTGCTACCCCACAAAATACAACTTTAATCACAAACCTACATCACTCAAAAATCTCTAACTCTTCTCATCCATGGGCAAAATCTTTTCTTAGCACAACATGCCTATCCCTTCATAATATGGTCAGCCTTCAACCTCCTCCCATCTTCCCAGGCTTTCCCACTATCCAGCTCTGACCCTTTCTCCTTCGAGCCCCACCTCATGTCCCATAAACCCTAAAGTGTCCACTCCAGACATAATGATCACTCTTTTTTTAAATAAACGTTTATTTCCTCCACAGGCAAGAGACAGAAATGGGTGGGAAAGAGAAGAAAAAGAGCGAACCTCCCCAGGGTTTTGACACCACTATCCACCTCAGCCTTACTCAGCCCCAGATCACAGGTATATGTGAGCCCAGGGCGCTCAACCTTCCCATGCAGTTCAGACTCACAAAGCATTTTACCACATTTTATCACTGTCTTGCCCCCACAGTGATCGCTATTTCTAACTACACCAGACTTGCAATGTGGATATGGCACAATCATATTCTGGCTCAGAATATCTTTAGAACCAAAAAATACTACGAATGAGAGATGACACAAGACTAGAAGCCCTACTGAAGATACAGCAACAGCTACTACTCAGCTCCAGTCCATTCCTGTCACAAGGAATTGCCACAAGGCCCAGGTATCACCTGATCTTTTTCTTCTTTTATTTTAATCTTAAAGTTTTTTGTTTTCTTTTTTTGAGAGGTTTTTGCTATAGGGCGCATGCGCTCGCCAGACAGACAGAGAGAGACATAGAGACAGAAAGCGAGAAATCACCCCCCGGGGGGGGTGGCCACACTGCAATCCCTTCTCCTCTATTCTCCTCTCGGGATCTTGGGCACGTACGCACACGCGCCCGGCGTGAGTTTTAAGCCACCGGGTCCGGGACGTGAACCGCGGTCGACTACGTGGGAGTCCAATGACACAGGCATTACGCTAACTGCTGGTCCCAATCTTAAAGTTTTTCAAGAGACACTGAAAATATAGATTTTTAGATGTACTCTCCACATTTTTAAAAACAAGCAACTAATTGAAATTTCCTTAGGGCACTATGAAAGCCAAACCAAACAGATCTATATGTTTGCATATGACAGCTGGGTTCTGACCTCCTGACCTAGACATTCCCCACATTACTTCCATCCACATGGAAAGGGTTCAAGATTGTCAAGGGACTGGCTGGACTTACAATGCGCCTAACAAGACTGACTAGATATTCTGGGTACCCTTCTGACTTCTACACTGTCACATATCCGCACTATTATTTCTCAGCAGGACCAATACTACCATGTTTTACCCATAAAGAATGAAATGCCTTTTCTCATGAGTTCAATGAGTTACGAGTTTTACTCACTATTGCAGGCCACTGAACAATTCGGTCAGGAATTTCAGGCGACTTTCGTTCAGCCAAAACCAAGTTATGCTCTACTAAAAATGCTCTTCTTGGAAGGCTGTAGACTTCTATCCATCTTCTCTTCCTCCAAGATTCCCCATCGAACTCCACACACACCTGGATAAAATGGAAAAAAGCAGGCTCAATTAAGGAAAGGCAGCATTACCAATGTCCAGGCTGAAGTATATCCTTTTCGCTCCACTTGAATTGTGTATGCATGTGCTGGCCCTTTCAGCTCTCTTCTCTGCACAGCCCATAATAAAATAACCAGACACAGAGCATGCTTAAGTCATCTGGCGTCCAAACCAATTTGGGATGTACTGGGTTGTTGGAAAAGTCAAGACACGTTTTTGCCCAGAAAAATAAAAATACATCGTGACTTTTCAGACAACCCAATAGAAATCAAGGGCTTTTGGGGCTAACCTTTGCTCTCAAAGTAACCCCTAGGAAGCCTAGAAACCAAAGAACCTTCTCAGTAGAGGGCTTTCACATATGTTAATTAGGCATCTGAGCTTTGTGAATTGGAAAACACAAATCTGAAACCCAAAACAAGTACCTACCACATTGCATTTTAAGTTTCTGTTGACACTGTTATGGGGCTTAAGATGCCCACTCCCCATCACTACAATCCACCATCTGCTTTTGAATTTCTCTGGAATCAGCAGGACTTAGCACCATATCCATTGTGGTATACCCTCAATATCCTTTATCAAGTTGAATAAATAAACTGGGAAATCTGCCTGAGAGTTTGGAGATTAAGACTACTTTGTCATTTGCTAACTATAGAAACAAGTAATTAATAAATAACCCCAGAGTTTTCCAGAACTGTCTCTAGCTTCATGTATGAAAGTTAAACTACTTTTGCAATACTGTTTCCAAAGTAACTGTGATATTTTCTGCTTCTGATCTGCAAAATACCTTTTTACCCTAAGACTACAACTATTACAATACCTTGTATAAATATCCAAAGACATTAAAAAAAAAAAAAAAAATTAAGTCCAGGGGCCAGGAGGTGAAGTGATGGTTAAAGTGCTGGACTCCCATGTGGCCGACGACAGTTCAAGTCCTGAACTCATGGCTTGAAAGTCATGCCAGGAACATGTGCATTGTGCCCAAAATGCTGAGAGGAGTATGGAGGAGAAGGGATTGTGGTATGGCCATCCCTCAGGGTGGAGTTGATTTCTCACTTTCCCTGTCTGTTCCCAGTGAGTACATGTACCTTATGGCAAAAATCTTAAAAAAAAAAAAAAAAAAAAAAAAAAATTAAGCTGTAAAGTGGGTCTCTGGCAGTGATCCAGAAAAGCAGGAACTGTTAGGTCATATCAATGCACCAAAAAGCCCTAGATTCATTACTCCATTATGGCTATGTTACCACTTAATTTATGCATAATCTTTTAAAATGATTTTTTTTGTATTTTAATGATTACAATAAACTTTGATATTTGATGTAAAAACTACTGTTTTCATCTGATTTAAAATTCCTCCTCTTACTAAAGAGGCCATTCATTTTGGCTTTTAAGGAATTAGTTGCTAAATCTGTCATCTATCAAATCTGTCAGTAATTTCATAGCTGTTACACTACAGCTCTTTTCAATCTTGAGTGTACTAACTAGTTAACTTCCATTCATCTGTCAGAACCCAGTTTAAAAATCCTGTCCTCAAAGAAGCCAAGGCTTGCTAAAGAAACCTCTTATCCAAGAAAGGTCCCATTGCTAATCACACACAAATCTTTTGTCTTTTTCCCTCCTACCATTATCCACAGTTTGCATTATTTATATGTGGTTAATTGATTGACATAAATTCTAATAGGTCAAAATCTGTGTCTGCTTTCGCTTCCCACTGTGTATCACTGGTATACAGTCCCTAATCGGTACTCAAATACCTATTAGAAGAAATGAATATCTCTTGAAATTAGGCTCTTACTTTACAAGTTCCCAACTGAAAGATTGCTAGCCCCAATTCAGCTGAATTTTTCCAGTCTACAGAGTATCTCTTTATAATCTATGAAATTTAAGACCTTCCCTACCTTTTTCCCCCCAACAAAACATGATCCCTAACTTACCAGGCAACTTGACCTGGGAAGCTGCCCATATTCTTGGTAAAGGAGACTTCCTACCTAACTACTGAATACTTTCCAAATCAGAATAAAAGAAAATATAGATGCTACTCAACTTATGATAGGGTTATGTCCCAATAAACTCATCCTAAGATGAAAACACTGTAAGTCAAAAAAGGCATTCAATATACCTAACCTACAGAACATCAGAGCTTGGCCAGCCTACCTTAAGTGTTCACAACACTTATATTAGCCTACAGTGGGGCAAAATCATCCACTGCAGAGCTTATAATAAAGTGTTGACAATCTCATATAATTAATTGAATACTATACCAAAAGTGAAAAGCAGAGTCATTGCATGGTTTCTATCGAATTCTTAGCACTTTTACATCATCATAAAGATAAAAAATCCGAAACGGAAACCCCAAGTAGAACCATCTGTACATGAACACCTATGTGGCAAGTCCCCGTATACACTCTGCCTGGTAATATATATTCTGTCATTATAAGCAATCAAATGACCTGTCACAGGTATGCAGATATTGCCCACCTTCCTATTTCCTAGTTCCTGAACCCAGGTCCTCTGTCACCTCCCCTAAATTGACCAGTCTTTCTGCCTTTCAGTCTCAAACTCATCCTAGGCTATCAGTTTTCCCATTTCCATCAGCAATGTGGTATGGGAAGAATGAGCATACACAAATTTCAGAATCAGAGAGAACAGGGTTTAAATCCCACCTAGGTTGAAGCTTTCTTAGAGTGACATTTCATGCATAAAATACAATACATAAGCTCTGAAAGGAAACCAATTAACCTGTACCACAGGTTAAGAGCCCTTGTTTAATCAAAGCTCTAAACCTCGTTTTACTAGCTTCAAAATGAAAGCAGTAACACCTACTTAGCACTGAATTGTTACAAAGATTTTAAAAACAGTATGTGTAAAGCAGCTAGGGCAATAGTTTTAAGAGGTACAGGTGGCAATTAAAGTCCCCAGCGTATGCTCATTAAATTAGAAGCAGGGGAGGAGGACATCTTCAACATGATCATCTATCAATAGTATTATCTATTCAGGGAAAAAAAAAAAAAAGAACACAAAGGATTATGCTCTTAAGTGTTTTCCCAAAATTTTAGAAACATCTCAATTCCTATCAGATCACTACCTAAAGCTTAAAATAACCCTAAATCAAAATTCAGACAATGTCCCTATTCATACCCAACTTGGAGTGATTTGGAAAGAAAAAAGCTTAACTCCTTAAAAAACTTTAAATTGATGATTTTCGAATACTAGGATGTGTCGGTCAAAATTTCACATTAGCTTCGGTTTAAAAAAGAATGTTTTTTTAACAATATATATAATGAAACAAGTTGTGAGCTTTCTTCGACCCTCTTTCGAGTTTCCTATCAAAACCATGTATGTCTTTTATTTACATCTTAAGGTCTGAGGTTCTATATTTAAGAACATCCCTTGCCCCCCCAAAAAAACCTCTTCTGCATATATTTCTATAGCAAGGCATTCTAAAGTAACTGCACCATCTCATGCAGACTGAGAGGTCACTAGTTTTCATTCCAAATTGTGTTCTTCCTCCATACTCAGCCCACAAAGAGGTACTTCTGCTCTCAGACTCCAATGGCCAAAAAAGGGCCTATTTACCCTGATTCACTACCTATAATCTCCATATTTACTACTTTTTTTCAAAGTCCATTTTGTAAATGTATACCTTCTTAGCCTATCAAATATCTGGACCAGATGTCATGGACTTCAAATTAAGTACCTTGAGCTAATTTTTCCCCAACAGAAAATCTCTTTGACATATGGTAACATTAGAGCTAATTAAGCTAATCTCAAAATTTCCAACTCAGTATATGCTCATCTTACCTGAGTTTATGACTATGCAAATTATCTGAAAAGCCAAGGAACATGTTTTTGAGTTTAAAAGTAGGAGCACAGAACGGTATAGTTTTTAGTTAAGAAGGTTTTGTCTCTGTTTTTTTTTTTTTTAATTTCGTCAGAGAGCACATGTGTTCACTGGGGGAGGGAGAGAAAGGAAGGGAAAGAAAGAGAAAAATACACACCCCATGGGGCATGGTCATGCCACAGGCGCTTTTCTCCATCTTCCCCACCTTTCAGGATTTGGGGCACATATGCAGCCACGCGCACACACGCGCATGCACCTGGCACATTTTTTCAAGCTCTCAGGTCCGTGACTTGAACCACACGAACAGCCATGTGGGACATAGTCACCTTCAACAGGCCACAGGCTAGCCTCCAATAAGTTTTTAATTACATATCTACTCTAGAACCAGGACAACAATGCGGACTACCACCTACTGCATTACCTCAGAAACTAAGAAGTTACGGGGCCAGCAGATGGCATAATGGCTATGTCACTCGACTCCCATGTAGTCGACTGTGGTTTGAGTACCAGACCCAGTGGCTTAAACTCACGCCCGGTGCGTGTGCGCACAAGATCCAGAGAGGAGAATGGAGAAGAAGGGATTGCAACATGGCCAACCTCCCCCCTCCGGGGGGGGGGGGGGGGGGGGAGGGGGATTTCTTGCTTTCTGTCTCTCTCAGTCTTTCTGGCAAGTGCATGTGTCCTATAGCAAAAACCTCTCCAAAAAATGCAAAAACTAAAAAAATTACTATATTATGCCTCTAGTTATATTTTTTTGCACCTAAATAAAAACACCTCCCTAAAATCCCAGAGTCTATTATTCAGTTATAAATGGTAAACAGTGTTTACCTCTATGTGGGGAGTTTGTCACTACATGGCTGACTGAGGGCATCATTCCACCAACCTTCAAGTTCCAGCTGTATGCGAGGATGGAAGGCTAGGCATTGGTCAAGGCACCTGACCCTGACAAGAGCGAGAAATGGTGCATAAAGATGGAGAGGCCCATTTATCCACTTGAAGACTGGCTAGTGGTCAAGGTGGCCGCATCCCACATGACCAACTGGGCGATTCAAGCCCTGGACCTGGTGGCTTGAAAAACATGCCAGGCAAGTGTGTGAGTATGCGTGTGTGCCCAAGATCCCAATAAAAGGGAGAAATGGAGGGGAAGTGACTGCAGCATGACTCTCCCCCTGACCTCTGGCAAATTAGGGGATTAGAAAAATGATAGCCCTAAGGACTAAAGGAGGCAAAAGACTCAAGAAAAAGATACACTTAAGGAATGAGAAAGACCTAGACTCCTAAACAGACAAAACTGGGGACAAAGGGCATTCCCAATGTGCATAATGATGTGAACACACATAGCAGGCAATGTACTTCACACTCGAATAGTAGGAGTAGTGTAAAAACACAGAAGGTTAAAAAGGTCCTTCTAACTACATCTAAGACCTGTTGTTACTCCAGACTAAAATGTCACTGCCCCATCAGTAGATTGTTCCTAAACTGCTTCTCCATAGTAGACATACTAACTGCATGAATCCTTCACTTATTCATTCAAATATTTTGGGCATACACTATATGCCAAGCTTGTACTAGGTATCAGGGATATAGAGGCTAGCAAAATAAGGTGCCCTGACCTCTCTCTAAAATTATTAAAACTGAGGGACCAGCAGGCGGCATGGAGGCTAAGACAGCTGGATCCCACATGGCTGGCTGTGTAGTTTGAGTGGCTGCGTAGTTTGAGTCTCAGACTTGGCAGCTTGAAAAAAATCACACTGGGCACATATGCATTCATACCCCAAATCCAGAGAGGAGCATGGAAGAAGTTATTACAGCATGGCCATCTCCCTGGGAAGGTGATCTCTCACTTTCTCTCTCGCTCTGTCTCCTGCACCTTATAACAGAAACTAAAGGAAATGAAAAACAAAACAAACTTAAATAAATAAAGCCTAGTGTTTAAGGTCTGAGGATGAACTTCAGCAAAGTGTTTAAGCCTCAGTCCCTCACACTAAAAAATGTAGTTCACCATCCAGGATACCTGTGAGGATTAACTGAAGTTCTTGACACATATTAACCATTTAATCTTGCCTCCCTACTATTACTAAGTCTTCACCTCAACTTCTTTGTAGTCAACTACTAGATACATTGCCTTTCTGTGATCTAAGTGAAGGTTTACTTTGTTACAAAGCCCCTCTCTGGGTGAAATAAAGTTAACAAGCCTTAGCCTCATTACATATATCATCTACAACTAATTAGGAAAGCCAGTCTAGATAAGACTTGAATTTGTACTAGAAGTATCAATAGAAGAATGATTATATAATACTTGAAAATTATATTTATATTCATCTCATACTTCAGTCACACCCCTCAAAAACATAATGCCCCAAAGCCCATGGTTTAGTTTCTTGGTTCCTGCCTGTAGCTTACCAATCACAATTTGGTTCCAGTTTTTAAAAATCTCTCTTTTGGGACCAGGAGGTGGCATAGTGGTTAAGGCACTGGACTCCCATATGATAAACCACAGTTCAAGTCCCAGACCTGGAGGCTTGAAAATCACACTAGGCATGTCTGCATCCATGCCCAAAATCTCAAGAGAAGCATGGAGGAGAAGGAACTGCATTTTAGCCATCCTCCTGAGTGAGTGATTTCTCACTTTCCCTCTCACTGTTTTTCTCTCTGGCAAACATACCCTATGGCAAAAGCCTTTTAAAAAGATCCTTTCTTTCTTGTTAAATACAACATGGTCCTCTTAAACCAATTACTTTGCTACTCCACAAAGCAAGGCAGCGATAAATCATCATTAGAAAGGAGAAATAATAGAAAGGAGAAATAAGGTAGATCTGTACCTTACACAAAAGCTGAGGTGTTTAGTCTGCAGATAAGGCAAAAATCCAACATAGCTAAAACTGCTCTTCAATTAAAAATCCTAGCTGTCTCCAGGTAAGACATCTTACTGCAGTGGAGAAGACACAGTCACACCTGCAAACTCTCCCCATCCTCAGTAGCTAGTTACGCAAGTCTGGACAACACTGCTTTTCCTAAATCAATTTTCTCATTCTGAAAAATGAAGAAATCATTACTTGCTCAAAGGGTGGGGGAGGTGGAGATGAAAAAGAATACACACATAAAGGACCTCCTAAATGGCCTACCTAACCCAACAGGTTCCCTATCACTGCCAGTGAGGGGGAGGAAAGGGAAGGGAACACCTAGTCTCTCGCCATCTGCCAAAAAAACTAAAGACCATAAAGTTTAAATAAAACCTTGTTTCCATTCAGATCAGATAAAAACAAATTTTATTTGGCAGGTGAAATAAACCACAACCAGGACTGAAATCTAGTACACAAAGCCCATTTTATGTAGAAAGATTAATGGCCTAAACAAGTAGGTTGACTGTCTCTGTACCACACACTACCTTATCTCTACAAGCTTCCAAACCTGACTTGGTAGAAGAATGATTGGAAAAGATGAGAAAAACCAAACTTGACAGTGTAAGACAAGAGCCCTTTTGTGGCTCCATCACATGGTGTCATGGTGAAGAGGGTAGCCCCTGGAGTAAAACTTCCTGGGTTAGAATACAGGCCCCGCCAATTCCTGGGTATGTGTCAGTGGGCAAGATATCCAATCTTCCCTACGCACAATATTTTCATCTGTAAAATGGGAGGCAGTATTAGCACTTACTCCCAAAGAACTTCTGTGAGGGTTAACTAAAATCGTGGCTGTCAAGTGTCTGGCATCTGGTTACATGCCTGGTCATGTCACTCCTTTTCAACATGAGGACAAGGCACATGCTGGAATCATTAGACATATCTACACCTAACTTTATCACAAACCTTTGCTTGGGCACACAGTCACCCTGAAAATGTTCATATGAACAGTCTTTCAGAAATTAACATATATTCAACTGCCAGTGCTAAAACTTGCTTCATTTATTTGAGCAGCTTTCAAGAAAAAGCAAAGATGATGATTAAGGGAAGATACTGAAACACCTCTATTAGCCAGGGTGGAAATATCTTCTGTTCTGACAAGCTTCCTTCAAGTTATCACCACTTTGGAGCCTTTGTTAAGGACCTTTTTCCAGTTATTCTTGCACAAAGGAGTCTTTGTTGGTACAATGGCTTCCTCACTGGTTGTTCCCAGACAACCCTTTCACACCAACACTTCTCTATTAGGGAGTACAATCAGAACTCATCTCTCTGAAAAGATCCTACAGAAACAGGTTCCAAATGACATTCCCATTTAAAAAAAAAAAAAAAAATCACTGGTCACACTTGTTCCCATTCCTCTCCTTCCCTCCAAATACCCAACTGCAATATTTTGAAGCCATTCCTCCAACACACCATATATGGGTCGGCTCCACCCCAAGCCTCCATATAAGGTCACTTCCCACACCCACCTACGAACTCATCATAGACAACCAGGAACCCACTCCTGCCCTGACCCACCATATACGGACAAATACCCACCCATTACACCAAACAGCCCTAAGCTCCTCCCTTCAAAGTCGCACTTCATTTTTAACAACCCTAGAAGTTTATTTCTGAGTTTAGAAATGAAGAGGAACGAATTAAAAGCACTGGAAAGCACTTCCGAGCACTAGCCTCCAGTCTGAGTGATTCCAAGCGTCACCCACTTGCCCAACCTAGTAGGAACGACAGTCTTCCTCCCTTGGGAGAAATCATTAGACAGCCCTCACCCGCTCGCAGCGCCGGCATTAACGAAGCGTGTCTGAACAACCCTCGGCCCATTATTAAACACAGGCAGCCAGGACTCCAGGCCAAGCACACCTCGGCCCCGCACAACCATTTCAGACTTTCCAGGTCTAGTTTTCTGCACCCTCAAATCAGACGCCAACTTTCCGGCCCCCGTTTTCACAAAAGGGAGGGAAAGGAACCGACAGTCGCGTTACCAGGGTAACTGCGAAACGTCCGGCGGCGGAGGCCGGGAGCCGGGTGTACCTTCAGATCCTTCTTGGTCACGTCGGTGTGGGAGACAGCTCGAATGGTCCCGGAGAGCCAGGGCCACTCGGCGACGCGCTCCACGTCCCAGCTGTCGTGGCCGCCGTCGGCTGCGGACACACTGAGGAATCGCTTCCCGACCAATACCGGCCAACTTTCTCCGAGCGTGAGCACCATGGTTTCCACGCCTGCAGGAAGGGCTCCTCCCTGCAAAACACACACAAACAAAATGCGATGGGGGCGGCCGGGGGCTGGGCCAGGAGGACAGGGCTTGGGGGAGCCGGGATTGTTGGGCCGATGGGTCCTAACCCCGCGCCAAGGACGCGATCCCAGGCGGACCCCGCGCCCGATCCCTCCACCCGCGCCCTCCCCAGCCCCGGCTGCTCCCCGCCGCAAACACGGGCCCAAGCGCCGCGTGACCCTCGCTCTACCAAGTTTCGCTTTTCCAGAACCTGAAGCCTGTACGCAGAGGGAGCAAGGGGAGCATTATTTGCAGCGCCAAGTGGACTGTAAACTGTCCGCCCCTCGCCCTGTAAAAGAAAAGGCCCCCAGTGCACAAGGCCTGTCCCAGGCGGCCGGGTCCCCTCCCCGGGCGGCCCATGGAAGGTGGGCGAGCCCGCGATTGCGCTCTTGCCCCGCCGCCCCGGCCCGGCACCCTGCGCCCCGGCCGTCGGGCC
>NW_006205599.1:1297336-1301174 GCF_000334495.1 Tupaia belangeri chinensis
CCGTTTCCAGCCGCCCAGCAGACTCTAGCTCTGACTTGGTTCAAGAGCTCTCACAAGACACGCACAGCCTCCCGGGCCCGCCCCCTCGGAGCCGCTTCCGCCGCTCATTGGCCGAGCCCCGGGAGATGGGCGAGGCTTGCGGGAAAACGGCCCATCCCGATTGGTCGGCCTGGCGAGGGCGGGGCGAGAGAAAAAAACAATTCCTTGGCTGCCTCCTCCCTTTCCCCTCCCCCTGCCGACTCCCGGGCGACCCCCATTAGGTTAAAGTACACAGAGTAAGCGGAAGATCCCTCCGCCGCGGAGCCATTCTTTCCATTTGTTGCCTCACGAGATACAAAAAAGTCCCGCGAAATCGGTTATCAACTTCGGAGCCCAGCGGAAAATCGCCGTGGCGCACAGATAAGAGTGAATGGCGACACCCAAGGCTGGAAGTGCCTATTGGATTGCCCTTCAAGTGCGTAGGCTGTCGACCGAAAATGAGCCTTCCACTTGGCGGAAGAATCTCACAGGAAAGGGGTGAGGGCGGTGCAGTCGGCGGGGGAGGGAAGGGAAGGGAACGTGCGGTTTCAGGCGTACTCAGCTAGGGGGAGGAGCGACAGGGCTCTGGGGGCTCGTGCGCAGGCGCCGCGGAGCAGACGCTGGAGCTTGGGCGGCTGGGCGAAATGGCCGCGGGAGGCGCAGGCGCACGTGGTGTTGATCATGGAACGCTAAAGTCCGCCATTTTGAAGGATAGATGAAGAAAGGCGTGGAGTTCCTGGAAAATGACGTTCATTAAATCTGGAGCAAAAAAGACCTTTCGGTAGAGTGTAGAATGGGCTTTTTTTTTTTGTTAATGTAAAGGGGGATTAAAAAGTATTTTGAGACTTGAAAGAGAAATTGGAAGAAAAAGTAAGTGAAGGCAATAATGGCATGAGAAATGTGAACGAGAAGGTGATTTTGAAGAACAAGGAGATAAAAAGTGATGGTGTGATTTCATTTGAAGTTTCTTGGTAGAAGTGAAGAAGTGGAATGAAGGAATTGAAGGCCTCTCTGTAAAAGCTGGTGTTGGACATGGTATCACATTTAATTCATAAAATGAGAGTGTAGAATTCATGTTCCCCATTTTATAAGTGTGAAAACAGTCATAAATTTACAAATATATTTAAGGAATTATAGATGCTACCTAACTCACAAAATTGATTTTAAATATATCTGTTCTGACTATGTGACCTCAAATAAGTTTTTAAGGTTAAGGTTAACACTGAAGAATTAAATAGTATTTCCAGTTTTCAGACCATTAAAAGGGGGGGGAATGGAACAAAGAAAAATTTACACAGGCAAATAGAAGGTAGATACAAGAACAAGAAAAGCAAAAGAAACTACACCAAGTATAATAAATTGTTTAAAAAATGAGAGGACTAAGTGGAAAAATCAATATTTGCAATAAATATAAATGGGTTAATTTTATTCAAGAAAGAAATTTTGGACTAAAAGCAAAATTCATGTAAGAATTGTCCACAACAAAAGTTCTACAACAAATTTCAAACAACACAGGAAACTTGAAACTATTGGGCTGAAATTTTTATTGAATGGTGATCAAAGAAAAGCAATTAGGGGGACCAGCAGTTAGTGTAAAGGCTAGGTTGCTGAACTCCCACATAGTCGAGGACGGTTGGCATCCTGGACCCGGTGGCTTAAACTCACGCCGGGCGCCTGTGTGTGCATGCCCAAGATCCTGAGAGGAGAATGGAGGAGAAGGGATTGTGGTGTGGCCATCCCCCCCTGGGGTGGGTGATTTCTCGCTTTCTGTCTCTCTGTCTCTGTGTGTCTGTCTGGCAAGCACATGTGCCCTATAGCAAAAACCTCTCCAAAAAAAAAAAAAAAAGGAGCAATTAGGAGGAAAGAAACTACACCAAGTATAATAAATTGTTTAAAAAATGAGAGGACTAAGTGGAAAAATCAATATTTGCAATAAATATAAATGGGTTAATTTTATTCAAGAAAGAAATTTTGGACTAAAAGCAAAATTCATGTAAGAATTGTCCACAACAAAAGTTCTACAACAAATTTCAAACAACACAGGAAACTTGAAACTATTGGGCTGAAATTTTTATTGAATGGTGATCAAAGAAAAGCAATTAGGGGGACCAGCAGTTAGTGTAAAGGCTAGGTTGCTGAACTCCCACATAGTCGAGGACGGTTGGCATCCTGGACCCGGTGGCTTAAACTCACGCCGGGCGCCTGTGTGTGCATGCCCAAGATCCTGAGAGGAGAATGGAGGAGAAGGGATTGTGGTGTGGCCATCCCCCCCTGGGGTGGGTGATTTCTCGCTTTCTGTCTCTCTGTCTCTGTGTGTCTGTCTGGCAAGCACATGTGCCCTATAGCAAAAACCTCTCCAAAAAAAAAAAAAAAGAAGCAATTAGGCAGTATTGATTGAATGTAAAGACATTGGAATAAAAAGTTGTAAAATAATGGATAAAATTTATTAAGGTAGCATGCACTTGTACCATTACAACTCTGACAATGTAGCCCAGCATAAGCTAATATCATTATAACAGTGAAAAAAAATATGACTATCTGTAATCAGAGAAGATAAAAATACATTTATCCCAGAAACAGTCATCTCAGATTTTTAAAATAAGTATGGAGATTTAGATTGAATAATTCATTATTTGACTAACAATTGCTAAGTTCTAAACCTCAAGAAATATACAAAGGGACTTCAAAAAGTTCATGGGAAAGTGGAGTACTTTAGTACAACCACATTTTGATGCAAAACAATTTTGAAATTCATGTATGGTTTTTTTATAGGATGTATTTTTCATGAATGTTTTGAAGACTCCCTTGTAATTCCATGTTATACTCATGGTTGTAGAGTTTAGAATGTATGTAAGGATGTCCAATCATTTTATAAAATTTGCAAAACTTGTTACCAAATCTAAACCAGGAGAGTACAAGAGAGGAAAACTATGATCAAATTAAACTTAAAAACATAGATGAAAATTTTTTATATAAAATACAGACAAATTAAATTCAGCAATATATTTTTCTAAACAACTGCCATGAAAAATAGGGTTATCATATGAATATAAGATGACTTAAAGATTAGCAAATTACAGCCACTCACAATAAGAAAGAAGAGAAAAAAATCATATGTTCATAGGAAGCCAAAAAGCATATGCATTCATATTGAACACCTATTTGTGATCTTAGAAGTATTTCTAAATTACTTTGAAAACTAGTAATATTAATAGTACATACTTAAGGGCCAGCAGTTGACATGGAGGTTAAAGTGCTGGAGCTCACATGACTGACTACGTAGTTCAAATCCCAAACCTGACAGTTTAAGAATTCTACCAGGCATGTGTGCATTCATGCCCAAAATCCTGAGAGGAGAATAGAGGAGAAGGGACTGATTTATGGTCATCCCTCTTAGGGGTGATTTCTCACTTTCTCTCTGTTTCTCTGTCTCTATCTGGTAAGCACACACAAAACTTAAAGACACACTCTTACCCAATGATTTTAAATATTTTTAAACTTCCTAGAGATCTAGAACATGAGATTTCTACCCTAAAAAACACTGACATTCATGTGAACTGGAAGACACAAGGATGTTCATTTAAGAACTAGTTGTAGTTACATAAAATTAGACATAATCTAAATGCATTTTAACTAGAGAATGAATAAAAATGAATGAAGTGACCAGCAGTTAGTGTAATGGCTATGTCGCTGGACTCCCATGTAGTCGACTGCGGTTTGAGTCCCGGACCTGGTGGCTTAAACTCACGCTGGGCGCATGTGCTTGTGTGCCCAAGATCCTGAGAGGAGAAGGAAGGAGAAGGGATTGCGGTGTAGCCAT
>NW_006205599.1:1301217-1305020 GCF_000334495.1 Tupaia belangeri chinensis
CTTGCGGGGGGGCACCCGCCGCCGAAAGAAAAAAAAAAAAAAAAAAAAAAGAATAAAATGCGATACATATATTGGAAAACAATAGTAAATCTGAAAAGGAATGAAAAGTATCTAGTTATACCAACAAGAATAGATTACCAAAATATATTTGAGTGAAAAGGAAGTTGCATTTGATACCATTTTAAAATATGTATGCAAAACAACACTACATATGGTTTGTTAAGTACATACGTTAAAACTTATAATAATGTGGGGCCAGCAGTTGGCGCAATGGCTATGTTGCTGGACTCCATGTAGTCAACTGTGGTTTGAGTCCTGGACCTGGTGGCTTAAACTCACACCAAGTGCGTGTGCATACCTGCCCAAGATCCCAAGAGAAGAATGGAGGAGAAGGGATTGAAGCATGGCCATCCCTCCTGGGGGGTGATTTCTCACTTTATGTCTGTCTGTCTCCATCTTTCTGGCCAGTGTGCTCGCCCTTTAACAAAAACCTCTTGAAAAAAAAAAAAACTTACAATAACGGTTACTGGTATTAAGAGTATACTAGATTTAAGGATATTAGTCAATGGCAATTACCCATTATTTATAAACTCATTTTTTTGCACTGAAATTTTTCACCTTATTTTTAATTGACAGTAAAAATTGTATGCATTCATGTGTGTAACAATGTTTTGATGTATGTATAAATCTTTCAATCGCTAAATTAAGCTATGTAACAAATACATTACCTCACATACTTATGTGTGTGTGTGGGAGGGGGAAGAACATATAAAATGTACTCTTTAAATAATAATTTAAAAACTATATACAACAGTCACTGTGGTAGATAATATATCTCTTTAACTTATTCCTCCTGTGTAACTAAAGCTTTTTTTTCAATCTCTCTACCCTCTTTAATTGTCTCATTTTTATAAGGTGAGTTTATCGATGTTACTTTTTAAAAAATAATTATTTCATTTAAATTTGTTGTTCGTTTGTATGTTTTAATTTAACCAGTGAGGGACAGAGGAAGAAGGGGAAGAGTAAGAAAGCAAGCCACCAGGTCCAGGACTTGAACCATGGTCGGCCATGTGGGAGTCCAGTGCCCTTAACCACCACACCACCTACCAGCCCCTTGATGTTACTTTTGAAATTTAAAGTTAATTTCTAAATCCTGTTAGGGGAATCTACTACATTAAAAGATTAAAGGAGAAAATACATATTATTTCAATAGATGCACAAAAAAATTGATGAAACTTTAATGTCATTTATTATAAAAACTTGTAGCAAACTGAATAGAAGAAAACCTCCATAGTTTGGTTATCTACCAGATATCTACCAGAAATATATTTAAGCATCATACTTAATTATAAAATTTTAGAAGCATTTCCATTAAAGTCAGGAGCAAGATAAGGATGCTTGGTGTTATCATTACTATTCAAGTTGTAATAAAGCTTAATTGCCAATGTAATAAGACAAGAAAAATGAATAAAGTAATATGAACATCAGGAAAGAAGAGAAAAAACACAATTTCTAGATAACTCAAGAATATTGATGACAGATTAATAAAATTAATAAAGAAGTCAAGGCGGTGCAATAAAAGATCAAAAAACAAAAATCAAAAGAATTCTTATTTCCTATTAAGCATCAGTTATAATATACAATGGGTAAAAACTTTAATGATAATAAAGACTACAGAATAAATAAAACTTACATGAGTAAAACTAAGATTTACTGACATGTATGAAAGATTTGAAAATTTTATTTCCTTAGATGACACAAAATAAGGATGTCATTTCTTCTCAAAAAAATGAGGATGAATAAAATGTAAAGACAGAAATATGGGGGCAGTCAGTGGCATGGAGGTTGGGACAGCTGGATTCCACATGGCCAACTTGATGATTCGAGTCCTGGACCCAGCAGCATGAAAATCATGCAGGGTGCATGTGCATGCATGTAGAATGCCCGAAATCTTTAGAGGAGAATGGAGGAGAAGAGATTATGGCATGGCTATCCCTTCTCAGGGATGGTTTCTCACTTTCTCATTCTTTCTCTCACTTGCTCTCTCTGTCTGTCTCCCTCTCTCTGTCTTTCTCATGAGCACATGTCATCCATAGCAAAAAAAAAATTTTTTTAAGTATTTTTTTAGCTCTATTTATTTATTATTTTATCAGAGAGGGACAGAGCAAAAGAGAGGAAAGTGAGAAAGCAAGCCACCAGGTCCAGGACTCGAACCGTGGTTGGCCATGTTGGAGTCCATTGGTACTAACCACCATGCCACCTGCCAACCCCCAAAATTTTTTAAGCAAATGGAAATATGTAACTAATTCACAATGTACAGAAACAGACTTAGATAAATATTAAAAATTAGTTCATGGTTAACAGAATTTTCACAAATAAAAATTAGTTCATGGTTAACAGAATTTTCAAAGAATATAGATAATAAACTATTCCATGGATACTTTGGGGTCTTGGTTATCCATTGGTAAAAACAACGAAGTCAGATTCCTACATCAACATTCACAAAAATAAGTATCAGGTGGATCAAAGTATTAAATATTTTAAAACAACAACAACAAAAATTGGGACCAGCAGATGGTATAATGGTTACATTGCTGGACCCCCATGTAGTCAACTGCAATTCAAGTCCCAGACCCAATGGCTTCAAATTTACATTGGGTTCATGTGGATGCATGCCCAAAATCCCAAGAGGAGAATGGAGGAGAAGGGACTGTGGCATGGCCTTCCCCCTGGGGAGTAATTTCTTGCTTTTTGTTTCTCTGGCAAGGGCATGCACTCGATAGCAAAACTCTCTGTTAAAATAAAAACAAAGCAAACAAGAAAACCTAGTTAAAGTATTTGAAGCCTTTTTTCCTTCCTTTCTTTATCTTCCTTTTTCTAAATATTTCAGCCTTAAAGCTATTAGAAGAGGCAGGATAAGGTGGGTTTTTATAAGGGAGGATGGTGAGGCTGCTTGGCATAGAATGTTGGAACTCAAAAAAGTAAGGGATAGTTGCCTGGCATGGGAAGTAAGAGCCAAAATGGGGTAAAAAGGGTAGACACAACAGAAAGTCAGTCAAACATGGGGTATCTAGAACACATATGGGGTATGTACTGCTTCCCTGAATAGGACCTGCCTCCTATGTTTGTTAGAGCCCAACAGCAAAGAGACCATTTACACTGGGAAAATGTCTGGCAATGGCAGGGTGGAGGGAGGCTGAGGTGGGTAAGGGAAGTGTCTATGCAGGAAGGAGGAAGATGGTCTGGTGTGGGACAGCAGTGTCCAAAGAGAGTGAGGAGGGTGTTCATGTAAGGGTCAATTAATGGGGACTGAAAAGACCAAGAGATATTTTAGGGGCAGGAGAAGAACCAGGAGAGAGGTGCACCCAAGAAACAAGCTGGAGAGAATTTCTTTGGAGGATCATTCAGTGAAATTAGAGGATACACTGACATCAAGTCGTGGAGGACTGAGCTATGAGACACAGACATTGTCAGCACACATATTTTAACCTGTATATTTTGCCAGAAATCACTCATGATGGTTAGTAAAAATTATTATCCAAGCACTAGCATATGTATTCCAGTCAAAATCCTGGTCAACTTGAGTTGACTCTTACTGAAGGGGATTTGGAATTGCACAAAACCTTTAAGAAAGTTAGAAAATGGAAATCTTGAATCTGCTTGTGATTCCTCAACTGCAAGACAACTAGAACAATAATTTTTTGCCCAAGTTTATTTCCCTTAAATAGCAAAGAATAAATAATGTTTTATATGAAAATGTAGATGTCTTATGCTATTTCTGTTAATGTAATGCACCCGTGACA
>NW_006205599.1:1305045-1313279 GCF_000334495.1 Tupaia belangeri chinensis
AGGAAGCATAAGCTCTGTATTTCTTACCTTTGGGTTTTAAAAAAATACGTTTTATTGTTGTTGTTGGAAAATCATTTTCATCCAGAGAAATGCACAGATCTGAAGTGGACAGTTCTATCAATTTTATAAATGTATACAACCAAATAGCTCACACCTCTAGCAAGATACAGAGCAGGGATCAGCAAACCAGAGCCACAGGCCAAATCCTGCCCACTGTACAATTTTCTACAGCTTGGGAAGGATGCTTTTTACGTTTTTAATGTTTGAGGGGGAAAGCCAGAACAGTAATATTTTGTGCCCCCTGAAAATGATATAAATATCAGGACCAGCAGTTGGCGCAATGGCTATGTCGCTGGACTTCCATGTAGTTGAACACGGTTTGAGTTCTGGACCTGGTGGCTTAAACTCACACCGGGCACATGTGTGTGCGTGCCTAAGATCCTGAGAGGAGAATGGAGGAGAAGGGATTGTGGCGTGCCATCCCCCCGGGGGGTGATTTCTCATTTTCTGTCTCTCTGTCTCGGCCTATCCGGCAAGCACACGCACTCTATAGCAAAAACCACTCCAAAAAAAAAAAAAAGAAAGAAAATTATATAAATTTCAAATCACAGGACTGGCAGGTGGCATGGTGGTTTAGGTACTGGACTCCCACATGGCTCACCACAGTTCAAATCCCAGACCTGGCAACTTGCTTTCACACTTTCCCTCGCCCTGTTTCTCTCTGGTGAACCTGAAAAAAATATAATAATGATAATGAATATAATTAAACAAAGTAATTATTTCTGAAAAAAAAAATAATCATAATGAATATAATTAAACAAAGTAATTATTTTAAAAATTCAAATCTTAGTATCTAAAAGAAAATTTTATTAGAACGCAGTCATACCTGTTTGTTTTCTGTTTTACCTATGGTCAATTTCATGCTACAGTGGCAAAACTGAGTAGTTGCAATAGAGACTATATGACCCTCAAAACTTTAAATATTTGCTTGTGTGGCTCCTTAAAGATTTGCAAAATCCTGAGGGGCTGACAGGTGGCACAGTGATTAAGGGCGCTGGACTCCCATATGGCTGACTGTGGTTTGAGTCCCGGACCTGGCAGCTTGCTTTCTGACTTTCCCTCTCTCACGCATCTCTCTCTGGTCAAATTAAAATAAATAAATAAATAAATTTAAAATAAAATAATTATTAAAAGAAAAAGATTTACCAAATCATAATACAGAACATTTCTATCACCCCTGAATGTTACTTTGCGTTTTTTTTCTAGTCAATATTTGTGCTTAAAAGTAGCCTTCATTCCGGGAACCAGCAGTTAGCATAATGGCTATGTCGCTGGAGTCCCACGTAGTCGACCGCGGTTCGTGTCCCAGACCCGGTGGCTTAAAACTCACGCCGGGCTCGTGTGCGTGCGTGCCCAAGATCCTGAGAGGAGAATGGAGGAGAAGGGATTGCGGCGTGACCATCCCCCCTGGGGGGTGATTTCTCGCTTTCTGTCTCTATGTCTCTCTCTGTCTGTCTGTTGAGCGCACGCACCCTACAGTGAAAATTTCTCAAAAAAAAAAAAAAAAAGTAGCCTTCATTTCAATTCACATTATCATAAATCAGTTCTGCCTGTTCTTGAATTTAATTTAAATGACATATTACAATATGTACTTTTTGTGTCTAGCTTTACTAGGTATGTGAATTCAGCATGTTTATTAAGCATGTTTTTGAGATTCATCCAAAAGAGGCTTGTTCCTTTTCACTGCTGAGTAGTATTCCATTTTCTATATATGCCACAGTTTGTATATCCAAGCTCTTTTGGTGGATATCTAGACAGTTTTCAGTTTTTAGCTATTATAAATATATTTGGGTTTAATTCCACCATCTTAGTGTTTGATTTGTTTGCCTTTTCTGTTTTGCTGTTATAGTCTCTAAAATAACAGATTTTTTATATGATATAATTTCCCTTTAGTCTAATGAACCTTTTTTTGAGAGTTGTTTTTTTTTTTTCCTATAGGGAACATGCATTCACCAGAGAGACAGGGAGACAGTGAGAAATCAACCCCCTCAGGGAGGATGGCTATGCCACAATTACAATCCCTTCTCCTCCACTCTCTTCTTGGGATTTTGGGCATGCACACACAAGCACCTAGCATTAGTTTTAAGCCACCAGGTCCAGCACTCGAACCACTGTCTACTGCGTGGGAATCCAGTGATATAACCATTATACCATCTGCTTGTTCTGCCTAAAGAACTTTTAGGAAATATATTTGGCTGGCCAGTGAGGTGTAGGTTAAGGCACCTGGATCTCACATGGCCAACTGTGCTGTTCAAGTCCCAAACCCAGTGGCATGGGAAATATTCCAAGAGGAGAACAGAGAAAGGATTGCAAAATGGTCCATTTGGGGGAGCTTTCTCACTCTCCATGTCTCTCTTTATCTCTCTGTCTCTATCTCTCTCAACTGACTTCATGTGTCCTATGGCAAAATTTAAAATATATATTAATAATTTATTCAGTAATTTAGATGACATAAAGACCAATAAAGGGAATAATTTGATATTTGCTTGCTGTGCTCCAATGGTAATACTAAATCAAAAATTTGATATATACTCCATTGAGTTGCATTACACATTTCTTTTGTATAATTTGAGTGATTAAAAAATGTACAGTCTAGATTGACTTGGTTCTTTTTTTTTTCTCTTTCACTGTTATGGGTTCCGATGCCTATTTTTTAGCTTCTTTTTCCTGATGAGAAGTCAGACATTATTCTTATAATTGTTCCTTTAAATGTAATATATTCTTTGGTCTTTTTTAAAACAGATGTGTTCTCAAGATATTCTCTTTACTTTCAGTTTTTAGCAATTTGATTCTGATGCACATAAGTGTATTTTATTTGTATTTAACCTCCTATCAGTTTACTGAACTTGTTAGATTTGTGAGCTAGTGTCTTTAGTGAATTTTATAAATGTATTATCCCTTTAGATGTTTTATACTCCTTTTGTTTTTCATCTTCTGTGGGACACCTTTCACACAGTAGTATTCTCCATATCTCAAGTGAGTTCTCTCTTTCTCTTTCTCTCTCTCTCTTTCTCTGTCTCTTTCTTTCCCATTTGTGTTTCATTTTGGGTAATTTCTAGTACTTGTATTCTAATTCACTGATTTCTGTGTCTAAACTGAAGAATTTACATATTATACCCTTTTATTATTATTATTGTTAATTATTATTATTATTATTATTTCAAGCATGTTCACTTTGTTATAGCTTTCATCTCTCCTGGGAAATTCCCCATCTGTTATAATCATTGTTCACTTTTATATGAGCTCTTTTAACATTATCTATCATAGTTATTTTAAAATATTGAGTTCAATTATACCAATATGCGTGACAGCTGTCTGTCTAGTTCTATTTTCTCTCTTAGTGATGGATTTAATTTTCTTGCTTGTTTATCTGTTTTGATTTTTTATTGACACGTATTATATGTCAAATAACAGAAGAACCTGGAGTGAATCATATTTATGCTCACAAAAGGCCATATCTCTTTTTCTATCAAGTTGTTAAAATGGAGCAATTGGGACAATATAGGCTATGCTGAATGGAGCTGGGCTTTGCATGTATTTGTTAGAGACGGATTATCGCATAACTTTAATTATTTGAGAGCAGGTCAAGGTCAGAACTAACAGGAAGCAGGTGAGGCATTTCCTGGGTACAGAAAGACAAAATTGGGCACACATGCGTGCTTGCTCTAAATCCTGAAAAAAGGGAGAAAAAGTGGGGAAGCGATTATGGCATGACCTTGCCCCCTAGGAATGCTTTCTCTCTCTCTTTCTCTCATAAGCATAAGTGTAGGTGTCCTCAGGCAAAAGAAAGAGAGAGAGAGAGACAGGGCCAGTAAGTGACAAGTCATATTAGAGCCTGAAGCAGAAAGACAAACCAGAATTAATAATAATTTAAAAAAGAAAAAGCAGTAATACTATTCTGTCTTTATTTAAAAATTTAAAGGGCCAGCAGGTGGCATGGAGGTTAGGGTGGCTAGATCCTATATGGCTGACGGCTTGGTTTGAGTCCCAGAGCTGGCAGCTTAAAAATTATGCCAGGCTTGTGTGCGTGCATGCCCAAAATCTGGAGAAGAAAATGGAGAAGGTATGGCAGTGTGACCATCCCTTCTGGGGGGTTATTTTTCACCTCCTCCCACCCCCTTTCTCTCTCTGAGTGCACATCCCCTATAGCAAATTAAAGAGAAAAATAATTTTTAAAAATATTTTGTTGGGAACTAGCAGTTAGCGTAATGGCTATGTCACTGGACTCCCACGTAGTCGACCGCGGTTCACATCCCGGACTCGGTGGCTTAAAACTCCGGGCGCATGTGCGTGCACACCGCGTGCACACCGCGTGCACACCGGGTGCGTGTGCGTGCGTGCCCAAGATCCCGAGAAGAGAATGGACGAGAAGGGATTGCGGCGTGACCATCCCCCCTGGGGGGTGATTTCTCGCTTTCTGTCTCTCTGTCTGTCTGGCAAGCACATGCGCCCTATAGCGAAAACCTCTCCAAAAAAAATAAAAAAAGAAAAAAAATATTTTGTTCATTGTAGACTTTTTGTGTAAACTTTAAGTTTTTGTTTTTATTTGTCTTTAGTTTGTATGTGTGCTCACCAGTGAGAGACAGAAAAAGAGATAAATAGATAAAGTAAAAAAGATATAAAGAGATGAAGTAAACAATAAACCTCCCCCGAGGGAATGGCCACATCGCAATCCCTTCTCCTCTATCCTCCTCTTCGAATTTCAGGCACTCACGTACTTGTGCCTGACCTTTTTTTTGACCTGTTTGACCTGGAACTGGAATTGCAGAGTTGGCCATTTGGAATCCAGCCATCTTAACCTCCGTGCCACCTTCTGGCCCTAAACTTTAAATTTTAAAATAGTACTTAAAATCGTATTTATAATATCATGATTATTGAGTGTTTTTCACAATCTCTTTTTTGTGCTCAAGACAAGTCCTTCATTCACCTCATTTGCCTCTCCCGGGCCCTGTGGTATCAGGTATCTTTTAGCAGGGCTCGGGATCTGAGTGGCTGGAGGGTTTGTCTCCCATAGGCCCCATGCACAGATATCAGCAGGTCCCATATGATTGCTGCTCTCCTGCCCCTTCCCCAGGCTGTAGGTGGCTGCTGCATTATACTTAGTATAAGGCCGGGAGCCTTATGGGTTATTTTTGGGGGGTCTCTCTCTTCTCTCTCAGCTTACCTATTTCTCCCCCCATTGGTAGGAAATTGCCCCCTCCATATTCAGTGTAAGTCCTACAGATCTTTTCTGTTCTCTTGCTTCATCCTCAGTCTTTGTGGACATCTGTGCCTCGGGAGGGTAGCTCTCCGATCTCTACCCTGTCCTTTCTTATGAACACTCAGTGGAAAGGCCCGTAGAAGAGAGTTGGCAGTTTGGTTAAGACTCCCCTATATCTTTGCCATCCATGAATTCTATGCTGTTGTTAGACATTCCACCTTTATTTTTATTTATTTGTTTTTTTAGAGAGGTTGTTGCCATAGGGCATGTGTGCTTGCCAGAAAGACAGAGACAGAAAGCGAGAAATCACCCCCCCCGGGCAGATGGCCATGCTGCAATCCCTTCTCCATTCTCCTATCGGGGTCTTGGGCACACACACACACATGCACCTGATGTGAGTTGAAGCCACCGGTCTAAGACTCAAACCACAGTCTACTGCATGGGAGTCCAGCGACATAGCCATTAAGCCAACTGCTGATCCCTGACATTCCACCTTTATAACTGTGTTAAAAATTCAGCTGTTTTCCTCTTACCTCTATCTATAGCTATTTCCTTCTGCTGCTGTTGCTTTTCTATCAAGAATGAAAGCAGCAATGGGTCTCTTCTCTCCTAGGAGGGCTGGTCATGTCTTGGATTTTCATTCGGTAGGTTTCTTTGAGAGCTTTTTCTAATGAGCTTAAAATGGCTATGATTCTGTAGATCCTCATCTTGGCTCAGTCACACCACTACAGTGAGAGCAGCGTGCCTTCTCTGGAAGCTTTCCACATCCAAAGTAGGAGCTGCAGTCAAGTCTGGGCCGACTCTGACCCACCATTTGAAATTCTTGGCCTTGAAGGGACGTAATCCCTGATGAACCTGCCTTCAATTCAACTTTGACCCTCATCTTTCTGTGTTCTTTCCATCTGAACTGGGTTTTCCTACCTTCATATTCCAAGATTATGCCTTGTATTTTTCAACCCTGACTACGATAGTTCCTAGCACATCGTAGTGGTTCGATAAACGTTGAACTGGCCCTGGTCAGTTTGACTCTATTGCTCACATGTTCCTTTCCAATTCCCCTAACCCTGTCCATTCCGAACCAACTTCTTTCTTTATGTATCTATTAAAGAGATTAAGGTAATAAGAAAAAGGGACCAACAGGTGGCATGGTAGTTGAAGCACTGGACTCCCACATGATGGACCATGGTTCAAGTCCCAGACCCAGCACTTGCTTTCTCATTTTTCTCTCTCTCTCTCTCCCCCTTTCTGGTGAGTGTACATACCCAGTAGCAAATTTAAAATAATAATTCTACTACTACTACTACTAATAAATTACTGTTTCTTAAAAAGATCATTTAAAAAGTCATATATTTTTCAAGTGGCTACCATTTGTGGTGGTTTTCATTCCATTTTTCTGATTCAGATTTCTCTCTGGTATTGTGGTGTGCTGGTGAATTTAGGCAATTTGATTATGATATGCTTTGACAATTTTTATGCTTCAAATTATTGAGCTACTGTATATGTAGGTTTAGCTTTCCAAATAACTTGGGAATTGCCGGGTTCTTTGTGTATTTTTTTGTCTTCCTCCTTCTCTTTCTGGTACTCTTATTGCATATATATTAAGTCATTTGGCCCCATCACTTAGGGTTATGAGAGCCAGATCCCACATGGCCAAGCATGGTTTGAACCTCAGTTCCAGTGGCTTGAGAAAGAGTTGGGTGAGTGTGTTTGCATGCCCAAATCTCGACAGGATGGAAAAGTAGAGAAGAGTTTATAGTGGGGACATGCCCTAGTGGGGGTGCTTCCTCCTTCTCTTAGTCTCTCTGTCACTCTGTTGCTCCCTTACAATTAAAAGAGAAAAAATTGGACCTGTCCCACAGCTCTGTGATGCTCTCTTAAATTATTTTTTTTTAACCCTGTGTGTTTTATTTTGGATAATTGCTATGTCTTTAAGGTTTTTTTTTCTTCTACAGTGTTTAATCTGCTTTTAATCCCTTCCATGATATTTTTCATTTCTCTCTTTTTTTTCCCCATGTCTCTCATTCACAATACAGTCTAGGCACAGAGCTTGTGCTGAGGTGTATTTGGGGTAGGTTTACTCTGCCTCTTCTTCTGTACAGTCAGTGTATGAACACAGCTTGTAGTAAGCACTAGTAGGCCAGTATTTTTCATTTCAAACACTGTTTTTTATTGTCTCTAGAAGTTCAGTTTGGGGACCAGCCAGTGGCGTGGTGGTTAAGGTGCTGAATTCCCACATGGCCAACTGTGGTTCAAGTCCTGGACCCAGGAGCTTGAAATTCACGCCAGGCCTGAATGCATGCATGCCCAAAATCCTGAGAGGAAAATGGAGAAGAAAAGATTGTAGTGTGGCCATCCCCTGGGGATGATTTCTTGCTTTCTGTCTCTCTAGTGAGGGCACGCACTCTATAGCAAAAATCTCTTTAAAAAATACAAGTTCTGGGGCCAGCAGTTAGCGTAATGGCTATGTCGCTGGACTCCCACGTAGTCGACCGTGGTTCGCGTCCCGGACCCGGTGGCTTAAACTCACACTGGGCGCATGTGCGTGCGTGCCCAAGATCCCGAGAGGAGAATGGAGGAGACGGGATTGCGGCGTGGCCATCCCCCCTGGGGGATGATTTCTCGCTTTCTATCTCTCTGTCTCTCTGTCTGTCTGGCAAGCACATACACCCTATAGCAAAAACCTCTCCAAAAAAAAAAAGAAAGAAAAAGATTTGTCAATTTGGGTCTTCATATATTTTTCTTATCTCTCCTTCGTATATTCATGCTTCCTCTATATTCTTGATAATATGGGATATATTTATAGTTTTTTTTTTTTTGAGAGGATTTTTTTTTTCGCTATAGGGTGCGTGTGCTCGCCAGACAGACAGAGAGAGACAGAGAGACAGAAAGCGAGAAGTCACCCCCCAGGGAGGATGGTCACGCCGCAATCCCTTCTCCTCTATTCTCCTCTCGAGATCTTGGGCACACACGCACA
>NW_006205599.1:1313387-1315717 GCF_000334495.1 Tupaia belangeri chinensis
AAAGAATTATTTTATTTAACTTTATTTACTTTATTTTATTTTAATTTGACAAGATAGGGATAGAGTGAAAGAGATAGAAAGTGAGAAAGAAAGCTGCCATGTCCAGGATTTGAACCTCGATCAGCCGTATGGGAGTCTAGTGCCCTTAACCACTATACCACCTGCTGGTGCCAATATATTTATAGTTATTGTCTTAAAGTCCAAATCTACTGATTTTATTATGCATGAAACTTCTAGGTTTGTTTCAATTGATTGATTTTATTTTCATTCTTATGTTTCATTTGTCTGGTAACTTATTTTTTTCTTTTTTAGGTTTTTGTCATAGGGCACATGTGCTTGCCAGAGAAAGATGGGTGGAGGGGGGTGGGCAGGGAGGAGAAAGCATCCCCAGTAAGGCATTGTGACACTGCAATTCCTTCTCCTCTATTTCTCCATCCTGTCGGGGTTTGGGGCACACACACAAACTCAACTGGTGTGTTTTTCCAGTCTCCCGGAGCTGGGATTCGAAAGGGAGTCAGCTATGTGGGATCTAGCTCCCTTAACCACTAGGCCACAGAGCTGGCTTGACACTTTGTTTTGTTTTTGCTTATTTGTTTTTATTGGAAAAGAGAGTGCATTTCTAGTAAATAAGCTATGGTAAGAGGGTAATTGTCCTCTTTTTCAGCTGGAACCACGGAGGGCATTCAAGAGAAGAAAAAGAAAGTCCCTACTGTGGCAGAAACCAAGAGGAAGGTTCATGCTGTGCCAGAAACCCTTAAGAAGAAGCGAAGGAATTTTGCAGAGCTGAAAATCAAGCATCTGAGAAAGAAGTTTGCTCAAAAAATGCTTCAAAAGGCAAGGAGGAAGTTTATCCATGAAAAAGCCAAGCACTATCATAAGGAATATAGACACATGTACAGAACTGAGATTCACATGACCAGGATGGCAAGAAAAGCTGGCAACTTCTATGCACCTGCAGAACCCTAGTTGGCATTTGTCATCAGGATCAGAGGGATCAATGGAGTGAGCCCAAAGGTTCAAAAGGTGTTGCAGCTTCTTTGTCTTCATCAGATCTTCAATGGCACGTTTGTTAAACTCAACAAGGCCTCAACATGCTGAGAATTGTGGAACCACACATTGCATGGGGGTACTCGAACCTGAAGTCAGTAAGTGAACTTACCTACAAGCATGGTTATGGCAAAATCAATAAGAAGCGAATTGCTTTGACAGATTTGATTGCTCAATCTCTTGGTAAATTTGGCATCATCTGCATGGAGGATCTGATTCATGAAATCTACACTGTTGAAAAATGCTTCAAAGAAGCAAGTATCTTCCTGTGGGCCTTCATATTATCTTCTCCATGAGGTGGAATGAAGAAAAAGACCACTGATTCTGTAGAAGTGGAGATGCTGGCAACAGGGAAGACCAGATCAACAGGCTTATTAGAAGGATGAAGTAAGATACCCACCATGGTTATTTTTGTAATCTGGTCAGTAAACAAAGAGGGTGGCTGTTTTCAGACTGCACTATATTGTTGAACTAGTAACTTTTTGTTAGCTTGCCTTGCATTCCCTTACCTATTGTGGCACATCTTGGTGCTTGGTAAAATGAAGCCAAAACTTCTCCAAGACTAGGGGCCATTTTACATTTTGTGAAAATCACTTAGGGACTTAAGAAAGTTTTTTCCTACACCAGAAAGGTCTAATGTTTCCCCTTTGAATTGTGCTGAGTAAAAATGGGTTTATTCAAAGAAAACTTATTTCAAAACATTCATGCATGTTTTGTAGGTAAGGTAATAAAATAAAAATTGGTTCAAAAAAAAAGTAATTGCAGGGGTAGACAAAATACATTTTGCAATATGGTAAAGTACTCTGCTGAAGACAGAGTCAGGAACCTACAGTGTGAGTGAGTCTGAAGTGAGCACAAGTCCCAGATAAGGTTTCAAAATAAGATTCAGGGTGAGTTCCAATGGGAATTGCAAATCTGTGTGAGACTAGGATTCAGTGAAGTTATAATCAATATAAAACTGAGTGCGTCTAAGCAGTAAAGTAACTACTTGCACCTAATGTTCATTAACTCATTTAGTTATGTTTGTTAGCTGCACAGTAGAGCCGTTTCAAAGAAAAGCTAATTTGCTGGCTATTTGCTGTCCCTCCAGATTTCCCCTTCTCCTTTCTCTGGGTCCCAGGGACTGACCCTCCTGTTGGTTAAGAAATGGCAGGCCAAGAGGAGAGTGAGGGTGGGTGTTAATTTCCCAGGCTTGTTGGAGGCCACTGCTCCTGCTGGGTGGTGCTCTCCTGCAACAGCTGCTCCTGCCTGTCAGCTCCAGAACCCCTCCTTTCTGCTGCGCC
>NW_006205599.1:1316325-1339703 GCF_000334495.1 Tupaia belangeri chinensis
AATTTGGGTTTTTTGAGAGAGAGATTTTTGCTATAGGGCACATGAGCTTGCTGAAGAGACAGAGAAACAGAAAGTGAGAAATCACCCTGTACAGGGAATGGCCATGCCACTATCTTTCTCCTTCATTCTCCTCTTGGGATTTTGGATATACACACATACCACACACACCCAGCATGAGTTTTAAGCTGACCAATCTGGGACTTGAACCATGGTCGACTACATGGGAGTTGAGCAACGTAACCATGACGCCATCAGCTGATCCTGATTTGTGTTGATTTTATTTGTATATATTTTTTAATGGCCTATTGAGGGCCAGCAGGTGGCGTGGTGGTTAAGATGGCTGGATCTCACATGACTGACCATGGTTTGAGTCCAGACCCAGTAGCTTAAAAATTTTGCTGGGCATATTTGGATGTATACCCAAAATCCCAAGAAAAGAATGGAGGAGAAGGAACTATGGCGTGGCCATCCCCTCTGGGAAAAGTGACTTCTCACTTTTCCTCTATCTAGGTCTGTCTCTGGTGAGCACATGTGCCCTGTCGGGGGGAAAAGTTGTTTTATCTCTTCTACAAGTCAAAGAGATGAAGAGACAGAGAGATAGCACCCCAAACAGGATCTTGACACCGCAATCCAATCCCAGCCTGAGAGCCCCAGGTCACAGGCATACACATGCCTGGTATTCTCAGGGTGGTCTCTAGACAAGCTTCAAACCTTGAATTGTCCCAGAGCCCCACCCTTTACCACTGTTCCCCCATGTGGCTCCTGGTATGTGAATTTTCCTACACACACACACACACACACACACACACACAATTTAAGTGGAGCTGAAAAATCATAGGAAGCAGGTTGAGTTCGCTTCCTCCTTCCGAGTTCTTTTCCTATTTGACATTCCTTGATACTTCCTGGAGAACCTGAGGCTCATTTTCCCCTTGGCATTCACCACAAACCACTGAGTCTCCCCTCCTCCATGCTCTGGTCCTTCGTGGGGAAGGTTCTCTGTGTGGCACTGAGTGAAGGTTCACTGTGTGACTGCTGGGTCCCTTTAGAACAGGTCAGCCGATCCAGGCAGTATCCTCCACTACAGAGATCTGACATGCTGGATGGTCCTCGGAGGCAGAGCTCAGCAATTTCCCCCTAGTTATAGCTGGGTCTTAAACGTTAAGTACATTAGCATGGGTATTAGGCCATTCTATATAGAGGGTATAAAGAGGTTTCACAAAAGTGAAACCCTGAAGATCTCAAATATGTGACCTTACATGGCAAAAGAGGCTTTGCAGGTGTGATTAAACTGGGAATTTTTTTTTTTTTGAGAGATTTTTCGCTATAGGGTACGTGCGCTCGCCAGACAGACAGAGAGAGACATAGAGACAGAAAGCGAGAAATCACCCCCCAGGGGGGATGGTCACACCGCAATCCCTTCTCCTCCGTTCTCTTGGGATCTTGGCCACGCACGCACACACGCCCAGTGTGAGTTTTAAGCCACCAGGTCCGGGACGTGAACCGCGGTCAACTACATGGGAGTCCAGCAACATAGCCATTACGTTAACTGCTGGTTCCCTAAACTGGGAATTTTGAGATGAGTAGGTTACCCTAGATTATTCAGATGAACTTGTAACTACAGATGTCCTTTGAAGAGGAAGGCCCATCAAGTGGCATGGTGGTTAAGGGGCTGGACGCCCATATGGCTGACCATGGTTCAAGTCCTGGACCTGGTAGCTTGCTTTCTCACTTTCTCTCTCTTCCTCTCTTGTGAGTGCACATGCCCTATGGCAAACTTTAAAATAATAATAATTAAAAAAACAAATAATTAAAAAAAATGAGGAAAGCACGAAGGACAGATGCAGAAGATGTGATAATAGAATGAGAGAGAGTTGATTATGCTATACTGCTGGCTTTAAGACAGAGAAGTGACCAGAAGCCTAGGTATGCAGGTGGTCTTTAGAAGCTGCAAAAGACAAGGAAACAAATTCTGCCCTGGTATCTTCAGATGTAACACAGCTTTTTTTTTTTTTTCTTTTTCTTTTTTTATTTATCTTTTTTAGACTCGCCAGACAGACAGAGAGAGACAGAGAGATAGAAAGTGAGAAATCACCCCCCAGGAGGGATGGCCACGCCGCAATCCCTTCTCCTCCATTCTCCTCTCGGGATCTTGGGCACGCACACACACACGCCCGGTGTGAGTTTAAGCCACCTGGTCTGGGACTTGAACTGCGGTCGACTATGTGGGAGTCCAGCAACATAGCCATTACGCTAACTACTACTGGTCCCAGAAGAAACACAACTTTGCCAACACCTTGAGTTTAGGACTTCTGAGCTCTAGAACTATAAGATAATAATTTCATGTTGTTTCAAGCAAAAAGAAACTTTAAAAAAGAAAGAAGTGGTCTAAGTGAACATTTTCTGGTTCTAAGGAGAATACTAATAACTTAAGAATGATTTTTTTTCTTGTGTAGCTACAACAAAAATGAACTTTCTTCCTCCTAGCGAGTTAACAACCAAAGCTGTCATTTGTTGATTGCTGGTAACATCATTTGTAAGCTTTAGCATACAGAAGCTTCTAAATAGCTTTAAAAGGTAGGTGGACTCATTCCTATATTTCCGAGGAGACACCTGAGGCTTAGAAAGTTTGGAAAACTTGCCCCAGAGCATGGAGCTGAGAAGGGTGAGTTAATCTCATGCTGTGTGTAGTTGCCCACCCTGCACCGCTGGTGCCCCTGGTGTAGAAAGGTACCCTGCCTTCCACAGCTGATTACTGATGGCTGCAGCTGTGACTGGACATGTGAAAGGGGCCTCTTGGCAGGCCCTGTTGGTCTGACAGATCTGGGCTGCCAGCTGCTTGCTCCAGCGTGCTTCCTCCCTGGAGCAGCCTTCAAGGGACTCGACTGGGAGTTGGGGGCTGGGAGCTGGGGGCTGGAAGTTAGGGGAGGCTCTCTTTCTCTGCCTTTCTGCCCTTCTAGGGACCTTCTTTCACCTTCCTGCACGGCTAATCAGCTCTAAAGTTTTTCTTAAACACTCACTCTTGGCTATTTTTCATGTCTGTGTTATAAGGATTTAGTTATTTACATATATGACTAATTTTTTTATAGTACTTTCTGGAGAGAGAAAGGGAAAGTGAGAAATTACACACACACACACACACACACACACACACACACACACACCCAAGGCAGGATGGAGGATGGCCACATCACAATCCCTTCTCTCGTCCATTTCCCTCTTGGGATTTTGTACATGCACCCTGTATGATTTCGAAGCTGCCAGGTCCTGGACTTAAACCACGAATCTGCCATGTGGGAATCCAGCCTCCTTAAACTCCACATCATCTGCTGGCCTAGTCCAAATATAATTTTTAAACTTATACTTTTGTATTGTCTTAGTGTGTTTTCTATTCAGCTTTATATTGCTTTGAATGATTTAAAACTGTATTTTATGGAGCCAGCAGCTGGCATAGTTGTTAAGGCACTAGACTCCCACATGGCCAACCACGGTGTGAGTCCTGGACCTGGCAGCTTGAAAATCATGCTGGCAATGTGTGCATGTGTGCCCAAAATCCCAGGAGGAGAATGAAGGAGAAGGGGTTGAGCCATGGCCATCTATCTCCCCTGGGAGGTGATTTCTCATTCTCAATATCTCTGTCTCTCTGCTTCTCTCTGGCCAGCTCATGTGCAACTATGGCAAAAATCTTTTTAAAAATGTATTTTCTTATTCACCTTTCAAATTTTTCCATATTTTAATTTTATCTTTTCAGATCTTGTCATAGTTCTCCTGCTTTTAATGTTTCCTTTTTATTCTTCTGTTTGCAGTTTGAAAAATATTTTACTTTTCTAACATTTTCTTCGATTTTTACATTTTAAAAATTTTTTTGCTGTATTTCTCCCTTTAATCTTTTTTTCACCCTGTTATATTTTAGTGTCACTATTTTATCTTCAGTGCTTTTGATCTTCCAGTTTTACTTGTATCTGCTTTTTTAAAAAATTGTTTACATTTAAAATTATTTAGCTTCTTTATTTTTATTTTATAATTTCTACCTTATCCTCTTATTATCTGAATATGTTATATTGGCCTTGGGATTTATTTATTCATTCTAAAAGTTATTTTTATACTTTTTTGTTAGTATTCATTTTCATATTGTATATTATTTTAAATTTCTTTAAAAATAATTTTATAGTTAAATTGTACTATTAATTTCACCATATGAATTATTCTGTCTTTCTGTATTGAATTCATGTGTTGAACCATGGTTCTTTTCTTCCTCTTCTTGTTTTATTTATTTTTCTTCTTAGATAGCTTTCCATCATGAACATCTAATTTACTTATTTCTATTCTTTTTTTTTTCATTTTTGCTATATGTGACATATGCTTACTGGTGAGAGACAGAGACAGAGAGAGAAAGAATACTTCACCACAATCCCTTCTCCATTTTTCTCTTGGGATTTTGGTCGCATATGCATACAATGTCCAGTGGTGGGGGTTTTTTTTGTATTTTTTTTTTCAAGCTGCTGGGCCTGGGACTTGTTCCAGTGGTGGGGTTTTTTTTTTGTATTTTTTTTTTTCAAGCTGCTGGGCCTGGGACTTGAACCACTTAATCAGCCATGTGGTATTAAGCCGCCCCAACCACCATACCACCATCTAGCCCTCTATTCTATTTTTCTTTCTTTCTTTTTTAAATTTGTCTAAGGGTATAGGCACTCACCACAGAGAGACAGAGAGAAAGCACCCCTTACTGGGAGATGGTCACACTGCAATTTCTTCTCCGTTTCTCCATCCTACTGGGATGTGGGGCATGTACACACATACATGATATATTTTTCAAGGTGCTGGGGCTGGGATTTGAACAACTGTCAGTCTTGTGGCATCTGACTCCCTTAACCATGAGCCCATGGGGCCAGACTTAGTTCTTCCTGTTCTTTAATTTTTTAAAGAATTACTTATTTAATTTTTATTTATAATAATAATAATTACTATTATTTTTAATTTGACCAGAGAGTGAAAGAGGGAGAGCAAGAAAGCAAGCCACTAGGTCCAAGACTCAAATCACAGTTACCATGTGGGAGTCCAGCACCCCAGTGACCACACCACCTGCTGGCCCTCAGGTTCTTCCTATGCTTGACTCTTGACTGTTTTCAAGTGGTTGTCAGGTCAAAAGCTTTAGCATAAACTCTCATTATATGGGCCAGCCCCATGGCCTGATGATTAAGGCAGTTGAATCCCACATGGCCAACTCTGCAGTTTAAGTCCTGGACCAGTAGCTTGAAAAACATTCTGGGCATGCACACATGCACGAAATCCTAGAGGATGGAGAAATGGAGGAAAAGGAATTGTGGCATGACCATTCCCTATTATAGGAACCTTCTAGACCTCTCTCTCTGGCAAGCACATACACAACCAAAATTTTAAGAAAACACTTATCATAAGCTGGGAAGATTCTTTTTCCGCAATGGTTATATCTGTTTTTTGAGCTTCTCTCATTAGGTTTCTTTTCTTTCTTTCCTTCTTTCTTTTGTTTCCCCTCCCCACAGAGCATGTGTACGCATTAGAAAGAGGCAGAGAGACAGAAGAGAGAGAGAGTGAGAAAGCATTCCTGTGGACAGTGCTCATGCTGCTGCAATCCCCTCTCCTCCATTTCTCCCTCCTTTCAGATTCTGGGCATAGACACACACATACCTTATGTGTTTCTCCCTCTGCCAAGTCTGAGACTTGAATTGCACAGTTGGCCCTCTGGGATCCTGCTTCCTTGACCATCATGCTTGGACTGGCCCCTCTTATTAGATGTCATATGCTTTTGACTAGTAAGATAAGTAAATCACCCCTTCTGAAATGAGTGTCTTTCTGTGTGGAGCACCCCCTCCACTCTCCTCAACCATCCCCCTCCATCCCCATCCCTTTCAAACCCAGGTCAGGACTGGCTCTGCAAAAGCTGTGTGGCATTCTCTGGAAATGTTGTCTCTGCTGGGAACCAGCAGTTAGCGTAATGGCTATGTCGCTGGACTCCCACGTAGTCGACTGCGGTTCGTGTCCCAGACCCAGTGGCTTAAACTCACGCCGGGCACGTGTGCGTGCGTGCCCAAGATCCCGAGAGGAGAATGGAGAAGGGATTGCAGCGTGATCATCCCCCCTGGGGAGTGATTTCTCGCTTTCTGTCTCTATGTCTCTCCCTGTCTGTCTGGTGAGCGCATGTGCCCTATAGCAAAAACCTCTCAAAAAAAGAAAAAAAAAAGGAAATGCTGTCTCTGCTAAGCCAATACCCCAGTAGCCTCAGCCTCTTCTATCTCGTGGTGCTATCTGCAGCCCCCCTCTACTGTCGCGCTCAGAGTGTGGGCAGTTCACTCTTCACCCTCTGTGCACCCAGCACCCAAAGGAAAGGCTAGTGCTCTTTCTAGTCCAAATCTCCCACCTCTGTATAGAAACGCATCTTCCTTTGAAGCAGGTTTCACTGATATGTGCCCCCTTTCCTCGTTAGTGTCACTCATCCGTATTCAGTGAAGAATGAAGATCCTCCTGGCACGTCTCAGGTGATTTCCACGCCCGTGTGGATGACTGCATGACCAGTTCCACATCGAGCTCCTGTTTCCATGGTAAACCCCCAAACTGATCAATAAGCCTGACGTTTTTCTAACCATTAGTTTTTCTAAAGGCTACTTTACTTAAATCCACTCTCTCTTTTTTTGTTTGCATCTATGTGTATGTCCTCTTTTTGTCTTACTTCACATTTATTATTTTTAAAAGAATTTTTTATTTAATTTTATTTATTTATTTTTAATTTGAACAGAGAGAGAGAGAGAAAGTGAGCAAGCAAGCCACCAAGTCCAGGACCCAAACCATTGTTGGCCCTGTGGGAGTCCAACAACCTCAACCACCACACCACCTGCGGGCCCATTTCACAAATATTATTGACAAGACGGAGAGATGGGGAGAAGGAATTGCGGGGTGATCATGCTCTATTTCTCCCTCTCTCTCCATCTCTCTGTCTTTTTGAAGCACACATGCACCCACTAGCAACATCTCTTTGAAGCAGATACTTCTGTTAAAAACCTACTTTACAGATGAGAAAACTGAGGCTTAGAACTATAAGAAGAGCATGTGGCAACATTTTTCAAAATTTAGTAAGCACTGGGGCCAGCAGGTGGCGTGGTGGTTAAAAGCACTGGACTCCCAGATGGCAATAGGAAACAGAAAAGAAGTACGGTTGTCTACTGGGATGTTACATAGCTGGGAATGACTGTCAGGACGTACAAACGAAAAGGCCACTGTATAACAGCGTGCAGGGGGAGGCCAGGACGTGGGGCCGTGGCACAACATGACGCCATGCGAGGCAATCCCACATGGGAAGGTTCTGGTTCAGTCAAGCTCTCCTGAGTACACAGGCACATATTGGCCCCGTCAGGGCTGGCTGGAAGCTGGGGGGTGGATCACAGCATCAGGACCCTGTTGGGGGTGGTCTCTTTCATTCTTGGAAGAGGTAAATAATGTTAAACAAACAAACAAAAAAAATGTGGAGGCCAGCCCCATAGTGTAGTGGTTAAAAAGTGCAAGGGGAACTGGATCCCACATGGACTACTGCTATTTGAATCCCTGCCCCTGTGGTTTGAAAAACGTGCTGAGTGCCTGTGCATATGCACCTCAAATCCTGATAGGATGGAGAAATGGAGGAAAATGGATTATGGTATGACCGTGCCCTACTGGGAATGCTTTCTCTCTCTGGCAAGCCACACATGCTCTCGGCAATTAAAGAAAAAAGAAAAAAAAAATAAAACAACAGTAATAGGTTGGCCCCATTGCCTTGTGGTTAAGGAAACTGAATTCTACATGGCTGATGACCACTGGAATCCCAGCTCTGATGCCATGAAAAAATGTGCTGGGCACATGTGTGTGCGTGGCACAAACCTCAGCAGGACGGAGAAATGGAAGAGAAGGCATGTGGAAGGACCAGGCTGCACTGTGGGTGATTTCTCCCTCCCTCTTCCTCCCCTGATCTCTTACGCACACCAACTAGCAATAAAAACAACCCCCCCCCAAGTGCATATCATTCCCATTTGTATTAAAAATAGGTATTATACATTTGTGTTTATCGATGTGTGGACCATTCCCATAGCAAGTCCCAAGGTGTTGACAATAAGTATTGCCTCTGAGCCGAAGACTGAAGGTCCAGGGAGGAGAGGAAGGACTGCTTTTGCTTATACTTCTGTACTGTTGATTAAAAACAAAAGCAAAAACTATAGGCCTGTATTACACACGATTTACTTTTTCCATTTAAAAATAACCTAAATGTTTGTCAAAATGTTATGAGTTGGGGCTCAGGTGACATAGTGGTGAAGGCACTGGACTCCCACATGGCTGACTGTGGTTTGGGTCCCGGACCCAGTGGCTTGAACAATCACATGATGTGTGTGCATGCATGCCCAAAATCCCAAGAAGAGAATGGAGGAAAAGGGATCGCAGCGTGGCCATCCTCCCTAGGGGATGATTTCCCACTTTCCCTCTCTCTCTCTCTCTCCAGTGATTGCATGCACCCTATGGTAAAAATCTAGAGAGAAGAAAATGTTATGAGTCTAGCAATAAATACTTGTTAATACAACTCAAGACATAAATTTTGATATGTTCATGTTCAATTTTTATTGTTCATTTGCTGAGTTCTGTCTCTTGGGTCAGGATGTATTCATAGAAAATGCCTAACTCAGGGCTGGCAGGTGGCATGGTGGTTAAGGGTGCTGGACTCCCACATGGCCGACCGTGGTTCAAATCCCAGACCTGGCAGCATGCTTTCCCTCTTTCTCTCTCTCTCTCTGTCTTTTGCTCTTATTCTCGCTTTGTCCCTCTCTGGTCAAATTAAAAGAAGTAAATAAATAAATGAAGTTAAATAATAATAATAATAAAATATCTAACTCACTGGGCACCTGCCGAGTCTCCTGAAATTTAACCAACACAGTCACTGAGTTGGAAAGCAGCATATTGAAATGAGGCTGAGGAGGGGCCAGCAGGTGCCGTGGTGGTTAAGGGCGCTGGACTCCCACATGACCTACCACAGTTCGAGTCCCAGACCTAGCGGCTTACTTTTTCTCTCTCTCTGTCTCTCTCTCTGAGTATGTATATGTGTGTGTGTGTGTGTGTGTGTGTGTATGTGTGTGTTTGTGTATCTCTCTCTGGTCACATTTTTAAAATAAATAAATAAAGTTCATTTTAAAAAGAAAAAAAGAAAGAAACGAGGCTGACGCGGCAGCACCAGAGCTGTGGAGACAAGCAATGAAAGTGCGTCGGGGACGATTTATGTGCCGATACTCACATTCTTTTTTTTTTTTTTAAAGAATGACTTTATTTAACTTTATTTATCCTTTTATTTATTTATTTTCATTTGAATAGAGTGAAAGAGGGAAAGTGAGAGCAAGTCACCAGGTCTGGGACTTGAACCATAGTCGACCATGTGGGAATCCAGCACCCTTAACCACTATGCCACCTGCCGCCCTCCCCCATACTCACATTCTTTGCCCTCACCCTCCGCAAACAATTCCTATTCTTTAGCAAGTTGGTGTGAATCTCAATCCATGAATGCAAATATGTAGATATGCAGATATGTACATGTACGGAAGGTAAACTTGTTTACTTCCTGTAACTCGCTTAAATTCTGTCTCTGGCCTAGTAGAAAAGTCTAACTGGATTCCTGGCTGGGGTCCCCCTAAGGTGTGTCATGGTTTAGGACCTTCCATTGGCCCAGGATATGGGCGTGCAGGGTGCTCATCAGGCCAGTGGTGATCAGAGCTGGCTCAGCTGCCCTCCTGCTCCAGGCCTGCTAAAAGCAGGGACTTCTTTTGAGGCTGTTAACAAGACAGACCACTCTCTTCCTGGCCTTTCCTCCCCCTCTTCAAACACCTTCCAAATAAACTTTTCTTTATCAATTACAGAGTCTGTGATGTTCTCTTATAGCAGCAGAAAATGGACTCAGACAATAGTAGTTTGCTGAAAATAACTAGATCAAAATACTTTTTTCTGAAACTTTGAATCAAGTGATTTGTTTGTTTATATTGCTTTATCAAAGGGCAAACAGCTTGTTCTAATTGAGTAAAAGCAATGTGTTGTTGAAACTATCAAAATTGAATTAAAAATATACTGACTTCTTCACTGTTTTACTGATTTATATATTTCCTCCATGGCAAAACGCAGTTTCATCCGTGTAATAGGAAATTATTTGTACTATCTGCCATGAATGGGTCCCCCAAAAGTTTATGTGTTGGAAACTCAACAGCTATTATAATATTAAGAGAATGAAATCCAACTAAGGAAGTAAAAGGTAAGGTTTTGAGGAGATGGATAGGATTAGATAAAAACACGAGGATGGGACCCGCACGATTGGATTCCAGTGCCTTTGTAAAAGGAGTGAGAGAGGGGCCAGCAGGTGGTGTGGTGCTTAAGGCAACTGGACTCCCACATAGCTACCTACCGTGGTTCAAGTCCCAGACCTGACAGCTTAGTTTATTGCTTTCCTTCTCTCTCTCGCACGTGCACACTCTCTCTCTCTTTCTCTCTTTTCCTCTGGTCAACTTAAAAAAAAAAAAAGAATGAAAGAGACCAGAACCGACACAAGCTTTTGTCCTCACCATGTGATGGCCCTGGGCTGCCTTGGCACTGTGCAGAGAGACCCACCGAGAAGAAGACCCTCACCAGATGTAACCCCTGCCTTAGACCTCCAAAGCCTTGAGTTAAGTAAGTCTCTATTTTTATAAATTATTCAGTCTGGTATTCAGTTATAGCAATAAAAATATAGACTAAAACGTGCCCATAACAGCAGTCTCTTTCTGGGAAACTGCCCAGTCCCCCCAACCACTTGAGTCTGCCATTTGTGACACCCTGAACTCTGGTCACCAGTGAGCATAGGTGATACAAACAGGGCTTTAATCCCCCAGAACACAGTAACGGGGGTAGGAATGACGCAGCTGTAAGCCTGGCCAGTGAGGGTTTTCTGAGGGATCTCTCATCCGAGCGTGGAGAAGAGAGCCCTATTTTCTCTCTGGTTGTATCCTGTGAGGATGTAAAGCTGGGGCTTCCCATGGCCGCATCCATAACCCCTTAGCGGAGCTGGTTTAAGAAAACAAAGCTAGCTCAGAAAGAGGAATAGAAACTCAAGCCCGGGAAGAGAGTCTTTTCAGAGTTTAAGCCCTGGCTCCAGCTGTACCTGAAGCTAGATCTACTCTTACCTGTTCCGTAATCTTTCTACCGGAGCTAATATCTTTCCCCTGTGTGTCCAAGCTAGTTTGAAGAGTCTTGACTCGTAAGTCTGTCTAGGCAGAAGCCATATCTTGTATTTATTTGTGCTTCGTGACATCTAGAGTAAGCACAGCATGAAGACCCATTGACTGAACACTAGTATATTAGGCAGTTACCACAATCAAATGAACTGCTTTGGCATCTTCAAGATGAGCATGCAAGAATGCATATAGGCACACTCACATCGCAAACTCTCACACACTGATTGCTTGGGCATTCTTGCTTTAGCAGACCTGGAAAGCATGCACTCGTGTGTGCACACAAGCACCACACTCACACAAATACTCTTTTCTGGAAACCTGAAATCTTCAAAGTTCCAATGGCCTAAAACCAAGTTTTAAAGAAAAATATATCTCATATTATGTACTGATGGGAAAGAAAAACAAAAAGTGTTTTTCCGCTCTCCTTCTGTTCCTTACTTGGTGCTTTGTGTTGTAGGTATTTCCTCTCATTTGCTTCCTACTAAATCCTATCAGGTAGATATTATTGTCCCAGTTACAGAGGAAGTCGCTGGAGAAGTCAAGTTCGGGGCCACACAGCTGGTATCTATGTCCAGAATGCAGAGCTTAGCTTGCATCCAGGATCTTTGTACCATCCTTCCTCCTGTGAGCTGCTCCTAAGGCAAAGCAGAGACCACCACAATCCATTGCTTGAACGTGCCCCGTGTTCTCCAGAATCAAGAAAAGTGCACAGCTAAGGAATCAGGCAAACCCATCTCCCGGTAGGCTCTTCTAGGAATAGAAACTCAAGTCCGGGAAGAGAGTCTTTTCAGAGTTTAAGCCCTGGCTCCAGCTGTACCTGAAGCTAGATCTACTCTTACCTGTTCCGTAATCTTTCTACCGGAGCTAATATCTTTCCCCTGTGTGTCCAAGCTAGTTTGAAGAGTCTTGACTCGTAAGTCTGTCTAGGCAGAAGCCATATCTTGTATTTATTTGTGCTTCGTGACATCTAGAGTAAGCACAGCATGAAGACCCATTGACTGAACACTAGTATATTAGGCAGTTACCACAATCAAATGAACTGCTTTGGCATCTTCAAGATGAGCATGCAAGAATGCATATAGGCACACTCACATCGCAAACTCTCACACACTGATTGCTTGGGCATTCTTGCTTTAGCAGACCTGGAAAGCATGCACTCGTGTGTGCACACAAGCACCACACTCACACAAATACTCTTTTCTGGAAACCTGAAATCTTCAAAGTTCCAATGGCCTAAAACCAAGTTTTAAAGAAAAATATATCTCATATTATGTACTGATGGGAAAGAAAAACAAAAAGTGTTTTTCCGCTCTCCTTCTGTTCCTTACTTGGTGCTTTGTGTTGTAGGTATTTCCTCTCATTTGCTTCCTACTAAATCCTATCAGGTAGATATTATTGTCCCAGTTACAGAGGAAGTCGCTGGAGAAGTCAAGTTCGGGGCCACACAGCTGGTATCTATGTCCAGAATGCAGAGCTTAGCTTGCATCCAGGATCTTTGTACCATCCTTCCTCCTGTGAGCTGCTCCTAAGGCAAAGCAGAGACCACCACAATCCATTGCTTGAACGTGCCCCGTGTTCTCCAGAATCAAGAAAAGTGCACAGCTAAGGAATCAGGCAAACCCATCTCCCGGTAGGCTCTTCTGTGCGGAGGCAGATAATCACTAGTTTATGGGTAGAGAACAGTGTGGGTGTGGCTGTGGCTGATTGGCTCTGGGAGGATGGAGGGAGCTACCGTGAAGAGCACAAGAAGGAAGCCAGTATCAGAGATGGCAGGAAGACTAGGGTCATAAAGGCGAAGTGGGTGAGGGCAAAGAGGGAGGGGCAGGGGGCCAGGAGGTTTGCTGAAGTGCTACCCAAGTCCTTCAACCAGCATTGGCCCTAGGCCATGAGCTCACCCCGGGGCAGGGATTGTAGGGCCTGCACCACCTAGCTCAGCGCTTAGCACAGCTCAACTGCTCCATGTTTCCAATGGAACCATCAAACTCAGGGAAGAGTTACGGAATAGCATCAGAAGAAATAGCAACCCTTAAAATACTGCCTCCCAACGTCTCACCAAAATGCCCGTGAAAAATGAAGAAGAAAATCAGACCTTGCAGACACTGAAAACTCAGACTGACAGGCTTTCATAGGCACATGAACTGGGATCTGATTATAAGGCAGATGTAACCGTTTTGGGGAAAATACACAGGCTACAGCTCCTGGCAGTTACCCCACAGCTTTGCCTTGGGAATACCATATGCGAGAAAGAAGCTTGGCACTGGGTCTGCTTGTGGTTCTGTGAGATCTAAAAGTTGACAACTACTTTGCCTCTGGGAGGCTGTGCCCAGGGACTCTGCAGCAGTCACCGTGCCATAAAACAAATATATTCAATTACATCCTAAATGCCACGGATACTGTTTGGATTACCATGAGAAAAAGAGAAAGAAGGAAAATCTAGAGGTTCGTGAAATTCAAAGAAGGCAAAATAGATGACTGGTCTGAAGGCTAAGCTCTATCATAAACAGCGCCATGCTGAGAAAATACTAATGAGGGATCAGCAGTTAGCATAATGGCTACGTCGCTGAACTCCCATGTAACTGACCACAGTTGGAGTCCCGGACTCGGTGGCTTAAATTCATGCTGGGCACGTGTGTGTGCATGCCCAAGATCCCGAAAGGAGAATGGAGAAGGGATTGCGGTGTGGCCATCCCCCCTGGAGGGTGCTTTCTTGTTTCTATCTCTCTATCTCTCTCTCTCTTTGTGGCGAGTGCACGCACCCTAATAGCAAAAACCTCTCAAAAAAATCAAAAACAAAAACAAAAAAAAAAAAAAGAAGAAAATACAAATGAAAAAGACTATCAAGATGCATGAAAAACGAGCACCAAACAGAAGAATGATGAAAAGACTCCATAAGGAAGAGTACCTGCTATCTGTTGGACAGAGAACAGTCCCGAGCTAAAGTACTTTCCAATATGACTAAACAAAAATGCAAAGAAAAAGAGGGAAAATAGGAAGTCCCTCTACCCAGAGTTCAAGCCCAGGGAAAAACATAAGTATTAAAAGTTATTCGAGCAGGAAAGAGAGAGAAAGAAGAAGGCATGGAAGAGATGGTTACAAAAGTCTGCTTTGTTGGAGATGGCTTTACTAGAAATCCCCCTAAATATGAAAGATTCATTGGGCCAATGGGCTTACATTTCAAGAAGAACCACGTAACACATCCTGAATTGAAAGCCACCTTTTGCCCACCAATACTTGGGGTAAAAAAGCATCCTTCATCCCCACTATATACAACTTTGGATGTTACCACCAAAGGTACCATCACTCAGGTAAACATGAATGAGTTGGGAGCTGGGCCTTGTGACACAAGGAGGCAAGGATATTTGGGGGAAATGTGCACAAGTTACCAACAATCCTGAAAATGATGACTGCGTAGATGCTGTCTTACTGGTTTGATAGCAGTTGCATACAAGTACCTCCTTGTAATTTTTTTTCTAAAGAATTATTTAACTTTATTTATCTTAATTTGTCTAGAGAGGGACAGATTGAAATAGAGAGAGAGGAAAAGAGAGAAAGGGAAAGTGAGAAAGCGAGCCACCAGATCCGGGACTTGAACTACGGTTGACTATGTGGGAGTCCAGCGCCTTTTACCACCACACCACCTGCCAGCCCACCCGTCCTTGTAATTGTTGAAGATGATACACCAATCTGGAAAACTACCATGACTGTGATGTTTGCGAATACAGCTGGTCTTACATGTCTGCAGTCATCAAAAGATTATTTATTAAATTGTATGAAAACATTAAAGTGGCCTGGTTTTAAGAAAAAAGTGAAAAGAAAGAAGAAAGAAAAGAAAGAAAGAAAGAAAGAAAGAAAGAAAGAAAGAAAGAAAGAAAGAAAGAAAGAAAAGAAAAGAAAGAGAGGGAGGGAGGGGGAGAGAGAGAGAGAGAGAGAGAAAGAAAGAAAGAAAGAAAGAAAGAAAGAAAGAAAAGGAAAGAAAAGAAGCTCAAGTCTTCCATCCAGGTTTTGTTTCCTGGTTTAAATATCCAAAGCACAGGAAAAACAAAAACCTCTCACTCACTTAGATACTTGCTGTGACCTTCCCTTCCCTTCCCCTTCACACCCCCATCCTCACAGTCCATATTTCTGGGGGTAGAGGCTGCCAAGTCCAGGAACTATGACAGGCAGCAAGTATTATGTGTGTGTGCTGGGGAGTGAGGGTTGGGGGGAAGTGAGTGTGTGTATTGTATATCTTGGAAAGTTAGTTCTAGATAAAGAATTGTCAGTGGAAGAGACCTAAAGGACCCTGCAGTAGTTTACACAAAGAATATGAGTCCATTTACTCAGAAAAACCAGAGGAATACAAAGTGAGAGTATAAAGAAACTGCCATGTCAGTAGTGTAAAGTTTCCTTGGGGAAAAAGGAATCAGGCATGGAGGGGAAAAATGAACCTGCTACAAGCTGTAGATTTGAGAAGAGAAACTAAGGACTATGAAGAATGGGACCAAGCACCACCTACCCCCCATGCTTTAGTGTGATTGCATCTTGCCTTGTTTGATGTGGAGTAGAAAGAAAAGCAACATTAGAGGGTCAACAAAAAAATGAATGAATAGGTAAAAGGAAATGGCATTAGGAAGGATAGGAAGAAGACAAAGGCTCTGAAGGATCCAGAAGAAAATGTTAAGAAAGAGTTTGATCATAGCCACGCGTGTTGCAGATACTGCTTACTCTGGGACGGCCCTGGTCTCCCAGCTGATGTAACTGAGCCTTCTGTCGGCTGTTCTGCTATGTGACTGAGCCAGCTGGTTCTGAGTGATGCGTGGCACATGGCACAGCCAGCTAATTCTGTAGACATGAGCTCATTGCTGTAGTCCCTTAACCATAAAATGAGCTCCTTGATCGCAGGCAATTTTGTGCGAGTTACCGACGTGATGAATAAGGCATTCTTTAATTCACAAGTGGTGCTGGCAGAAGTACCATGCAAGGAAAGCAAATCCTTATCTGTCTCCTCTATGGTGGAAAGGGCACAATGAACCTGAGACCTGGGGGCTGACTGGTGTCTCAAGAATAAGTGTCATGGGAGGCCAGCAGATGGTGCAATGGTTACATTGCTGGACTCCCACATGGCCGACTGCTGTTCAGGTCCCAGACCTGAGGAGTTGAAACTGACGCTGGGGGTGTATGCATGTGTGCCCAAGATCCCAGGAAGAAAATAGAGAAGAAAGGATTGTGGTGCAGCCATCCTGGGGGGTGAGTTCTCACTTTACCTCTCACTATCTCTGTCTCTCTGTCTCCAACAAGCACACACAAGGCAAAAAAAAAAAAAAAAAAACCAAAGAGGTGTCATAATATGGCTTCAGTTTTGATCCCTGCTGTTGGAATGATGAATACTCAGCAGTGACACTAGCCATGTTAGTCTTGGTGACAGAAGTCCAACTTGGAGAGCTCATGTCTAAATTCTACCCCTGCCACCATGGCCATTCTGTTCATGGGCCCACTGAGTAAGAATGAAAGTGTTTAAGGAAAGGAACTCACTGTCAGCCACAAGTGGGTTATTTTGTCCACCAGACTACGGAGATCCTCCTCTGCGGTGACCCTTGAGTGAGCTTTCACAGTGGTTATGGATAAGTACATTTTTTGATGCCCATTCCGAGAAGTCCATCCGCAGACCTTCTCGTCACCAGTGTTCCGACCTCGTTCTTCACACGACAATAACTATCGTCCAGTCTATTAGCCATTGACCATAAATTGGTAGATGTTCACACTGCACGGCGTCTCCTGCACTAAGCAGACAACAGACATACTGCTTCAGATTCTCCCTATTGGCCTCCCACCCTTCACCCTGTCTTGTAGACTCACTCTTCAGGGGAGATGGAAAACAGCAGCTATTCAGGGCCAGCAGATGGTGTGGTGGGTAGAGTACTAGACTCCCACATGACTGACCACGACTCGAATCCTGGAACTGACAGCTTGCTTTCTCATTCTCTTCCTCTCTCTCAAATGCTCTACAGCAAAATAAAAACTAATAATAGCGATAAATAAAAATTAATCAATTAATTAATGTTTTAAAAACCAGCAGCTACTCACTTGTGACCATATTGTGCAGATCTATCTATGAACCATGCCTGAACTTTTTCTTCCTCTTTCAACGAGTCATAGGCAACTCCCCCCAGGCCATGAGCGTGAGTTGTGAAAGAGGTGGTGAAGCAGTAGAAGCAAGAACTGAGGAGTGTGAGTCTCCTACAAATGCAATTACTTGAGCCTTTTAGACCTGCTGGGGATTATCTTACGTATACCACTTTCATCTTATACTGCTCCATGCTCCAATTTTATGGTTCAGTGGCTCATATAATGCTGGTTCTTGATGAACAATTTACGTTACCTAGTGTCTCATGTTCAGATTTCAGTCTCTACGAAGGCCTACACTCAACTTTGTTCTGGGAATTGGCATCTGGGCCTTGTGGGTTCACGGGGTTTTCTGGACTCTCTTCTCTAAAAGTGGCCCAGGGCTTCCTGAGTGTAGAAGAGGTCCCTGTACCAAAGGCTTACTGGAAGTCTTCCCCAACATGGTTTTATCGTTGCATCAGCCAGGACAATAATGACTATCTATTTCATTTTGTTGACAGAAATAAATAGGCTCTGGGAACCAGCGGTTGGCATAATGGCTATGTCGCTGGACTCCCATGTAGTCGACTGTGGTGTGAGTCCCTGACCTGGTGGCTTAAACTCACGCTGGGGGCATGTGCGTGCGTGCCCAAGATCCCAAGAGGAGAATGGAGGAGAAGGGATTGTGGCGTGGCCATCCCTCCTGGGGGGTGATTTCTCGCTTTCTGTTTCTCTGTCTCTGTCTGTCTTTCTGGTGAAAGCACGAGCTCTATGGCAAAAAATATCTCTCCAAAAAAAAAAAAAAAAGAAAGAAAGAAAAGAAAGAAATAGGCTCTGTAGAAAATCATTAAAGTGGTGGGACTTGCGGGTGGTTTGGTGGTTAAGGCACTGGACTTCCACATGGCCAAGCACAGATTGAGTCCCAGGTCCTGGCCACTTGCTTTCCCACTTTCCGTCTCTGTGTCTCTGTCTCTCTCTGTCAATTTTTTTAAAATAATTATTTTTATTTAAATTTATTTGTCCATTTATTTATTTATTTTAATTTGACCAGAGAGGGACAGAGTGAGAAAGAGAGAGAAAGAAAGAAAACAAGCCACCAGGTCTGGGACTCGAACCGCAGTTGGCCATGTGGGAGTCCAGTGCCTCTAGCCACCACGCCACCTGCCGGCCACTCTGTCAAATTTAAATAATAATAATAAAATTTAATTGATAATTCTATTTTTTTAAAAAAAGAGATTCATTAAAACTGTTTATTCTAAATATGAAATTGAGTGAACAGGCTGGAGAAATGTTTTCTGGGGAGCTCAGACGCAGTGATTCTTTTTATTCAGTTCTGAGATCAGATAAAACAACAGAAGTTTCACAGCAGCACAAGGAATCCTTTCATTGGCGTGGCCCCAAACGGCAAGGCATCTGGAAATGGGGGGCTTGCAGGTTATAGGCAGGTTTAGAAATTCTTAGGTTAGTAATTAGTTAAAGGCACAAGTGTTTGTTCCCCAAAATGTTAGGGTCAGCAAAAGAATGCCTGTGTTTCATTCAAACAGAGACGAGAAGGCTTTGCTGCGTGTTTAACATGCTTTGCCCGGGCAGGATGGAGGGAGCGACCCACAGCTGCTGGAACCAAGTCGTCTCCATGGCAGTGTTAACGTTTGTAGATGTGACACCCCCATGCCCTTCACAGAATACCCTGGAATAGGAAAAGGAAAGGTGTCAGGATTTCGTCCTCAACTTCTATTTCATTGAGATTTATAACCATTTGGTGAAAATGGGTTTTGTGTTCTCCTTTTAAGAACAAGAAGAGGATGAACTGAGGAATAGGTCTAGAGGTTAAATGTCTTGCCCATGTTCACACGGTGCAGACATGGTGACCCTGGAGTCAGACTGACAACAGCAGCACTGCCCCCATGTCCACCCAAGTCTCTTCCTAGAGGCGTGTTTACAACAGCAGTCTCTGGGTCTTCTCGATGCACAGAGACACATTCACTTTATCCAGCGCAAACCAGGAGGTGGGCACAGAGCAGGGTAGGCAAAGGCAAGGATGTCAGTGGGTCCGGGTAAAGGACCCCATTCTCCAAGGTGATATTTCATTGTCGTGTTATCACTAAAATGTTGCCATGTCTAAAATTTGCTTTAAAATAGCCAGAAAGGAGAAATGAGTCAGGGAGTGATGAAATAATATTGGCTATGTGTTGGTAATTATTGAAACTGAGTAATAAAAATATAGTTTATTATATATATGATTTCCTCCATGTAATAAGATGGAGAACCAATTTCCACTGCAGGACATAAACAAACCTTAACAAGTTAAAAACATTAGAAATCAGGACCGGCAGATAGCATAATGATTATGTTGCTGAACTCTCACGTAGTTGACCATGGTTTGAATCCCGAACCCAGAGACTTAAAACTCAGCCGGGCATGTGCGCATGTGTGTCCAAGATCCTGAGAGCAGAATGGAGGAGAAGGGATTGCCATGTGACCATCCCCTCTGCGGGGGTGAGTTCTCACTTTCTGTCTCTGTCTCTCCAGCAAGTACACACACCCGATAGCGAAAATCTCTAAAATAATTTAAAAATTAAGAAGTCTTGTTAAAGGGGCCAGCAGATGGTGTAGCAGTTATGACACTGGGCTCCCACGTGGCTGACTGCAGTTCTAGTCCCAAACTCAGTGGCCTGAAGATCATGCCGGGTACGTGTGCATGTGTGCCCAAGATCCTAGGAGGAGAATGGAAGAGAAGTGATTGACACATGTGCCCTAAGGCAAAAATCTCTATAAACAAACAAACAAACTTGTTAAATTGTACTGTAAGGGTTAAGCCAGGGAGTTCCTAAAGAGAGAAGGGGGTGTGAAGGAGGGGAGAACTTTTTTAGGGTGTGTTGATTTTTACAAGCAAATAAACAGGAAGCAAAATAAAAGAAAAATTATCCATGAGCCCCTGGGTTTTGAATTACATAAAGATGTCAGTAATCTCTAGGCCATGTGATGATTCAGTGATAATGCAGCTGGACCCATGTGGGTTCACATCTTGGGACTTTCTTTTTTTTTTTTTGGAGAGGTTTTTGCTATAGGGCACATGCACTCACCAGACAGACAGAGAGAGACATAGAGACAGAAAGCGAGAAATCACCCCCCAGGGAGGATGGTCACGCCGCAATCCCTTCTCCTCCATTCTCCTCTTGGGATCTTGGGCACGCACGCACACGCGCCCGGCGTGAGTTTTAAGCCACTGGGTCCTAAAATAGCCAGAAAGGAGAAATGAGTCAGGGAGTGATGAAATAATATTGGCTATGTGTTGGTAATTATTGAAACTGAGTAATAAAAATATAGTTTATTATATATATGATTTCCTCCATGTAATAAGATGGAGAACCAATTTCCACTGCAGGACATAAACAAACCTTAACAAGTTAAAAACATTAGAAATCAGGACCGGCAGATAGCATAATGATTATGTTGCTGAACTCTCACGTAGTTGACCATGGTTTGAGTGCTGAACCCAGAGACTTAAAACTCAGCCGGGCATGTGCGCATGTGTGTCCAAGATCCTGAGAGCAGAATGGAGGAGAAGGGATTGCCATGTGACCATCCCCTCTGCGGGGGTGAGTTCTCACTTTCTGTCTCTGTCTCTCCAGCAAGTACACACACCCGATAGCGAAAATCTCTAAAATAATTTAAAAATTAAGAAGTCTTGTTAAAGGGGCCAGCAGATGGTGTAGCAGTTATGACACTGGGCTCCCACGTGGCTGACTGCAGTTCTAGTCCCAAACTCAGTGGCCTGAAGATCATGCCGGGTACGTGTGCATGTGTGCCCAAGATCCTAGGAGGAGAATGGAAGAGAAGTGATTGACACATGTGCCCTAAGGCAAAAATCTCTATAAACAAACAAACAAACTTGTTAAATTGTACTGTAAGGGTTAAGCCAGGGAGTTCCTAAAGAGAGAAGGGGGTGTGAAGGAGGGGAGAACTTTTTTAGGGTGTGTTGATTTTTACAAGCAAATAAACAGGAAGCAAAATAAAAGAAAAATTATCCATGAGCCCCTGGGTTTTGAATTACATAAAGATGTCAGTAATCTCTAGGCCATGTGATGATTCAGTGATAATGCAGCTGGACCCATGTGGGTTCACATCTTGGGACTTTCTTTTTTTTTTTTTGGAGAGGTTTTTGCTATAGGGCACATGCACTCACCAGACAGACAGAGAGAGACATAGAGACAGAAAGCGAGAAATCACCCCCCAGGGAGGATGGTCACGCCGCAATCCCTTCTCCTCCATTCTCCTCTTGGGATCTTGGGCACGCATGCACACGCGCCTGGCATGAGTTTTAAGCCACCAGGTCCGGGATGCGAACCGCAGTCGACTACGTGGGAGTCCAGCGGCATAGCCATTACGCTAACTGCTGGTTTCCGTATCTTGGGACTTTCTGAGCTTGCGTGGTACACGTGTGCATGCCTGTAATCTGGGCCATGCCTACAATCTGACGGTGGGTGGGAGAGGTGGAGGGGCGGATTGTGGTGTGAGGATTTTGTTAGGGCTGCCTATCTCTCTTGCACACATGCTCTTGCTCATGGAAGAAAGAAATAAACTTTAAAAAGAAATCCCATGGGACCAGCAGATGGCATAATGGTTATGTCACTGAACTCCTATTCATAACTGCAGTTTGAGTCCTGGACCTGGTGGTTTAAAACACATCAGGCATGTGTACATGCATGCCCAAAATTCTGAGCGGAGAATGTGATGTGGCCATCTCCCCTGAGGGTGATTTATTGCTTTCTGTTTCTGTGTCTCTCTACGTCTCTCTGGTGGGCACATGCGCCCTATACAAAAAAAAAAAAATCTCTCCTAAAAAAAAAATTCCTCCTGAGACCAGCAGTTAGCGTGATAGCTATGTCACTGAACTCCCATGTAGTGAACTGCGGTTTGAGTCCTGGACCCGGTGACTTAAACTCACACCGGGTGCATGTGCGTGCGTGCCCAAGATCCCGAGAGGAGAATGGAGGAGAAGGGATTGCAGGTGGCCATCCCTCCTGGGGAGTGATTTCTCGCTTTCTATCTCTCTTTCTTGTGAGCGCACATGCCCTATAGCAAAAAACTCTCAAAAAAAAAAAAAATTCCTCCTTCGGGATTGGCAAGTGGCGTGCTGGATAAATGCTCTGGACTCCCACATGGTCAACTACAGTTTGAGTCCTGGACCTGATGGTTTGCTTTGTCGCTTTCCCTTTCTCTCTCACTGTCTCTGTATGGTCAAATTAAAGAAATAATAATTACAAATGGAATTAAATAAATAAATAATTCTTTAAAAAAAAAAAATCCCTCCTTCTAACTGCTCCAGTTCCAGCCCCCAGTTAACTCTGCCTACAGCCTACTTTATAGTGTATTATTTCATTCATAATTTCCCACTGCTTATAAAGACATATTGTTTTAAAACAGAGACTTTAAAAATATACGTTCTGTGACATGAAATTGTTTTAAAAACTATTAATATATACCACAGCTTGGATCTCAAGGGCAAAATGATGACTTTTTAAAAGCCAATCTCAAGGGTCCCATGTTGCATTATTCCATCTATTGGGGTGTCAGAGAAGTCCTGATGCATTTTTACCCAGAAAAAAAATACATCATGACTTCTCTGACAACCCAATATATGGCAATCTTGAACTGGTGAAATTATAGCTGGAGAACAGGTTAGTGTTGCTAGGTGTTAGAGAAGAACTAACCGGAGCGAGTTCCAGTGTTAATGTAACAGTCTTGTATCTTTCTTCTTTTAAAGCATTGTTTATTTAGTTCTATTTGTTAATATTATTTTTATTTTGACCAGAGAGAGAGAGAGAGAAAAGGAAAGTGAGAAAGCAAGTCACCAGGTCTAGGACTCGAGCCATGGTCAGCCATGTGGAAGTCCAGCACCTTAACCATCATGCCCCTTGTTCACCCAACAGTCCTGAATCTTAGTCTGGCAGTGGTTACATGAATTTATACATGTGATAAAGTTGCATAAAACCACACACACACACACACACACACACACACACACACTCAAAACAGTGCGTATACCAGCCAATGAAA
>NW_006205599.1:1339830-1374112 GCF_000334495.1 Tupaia belangeri chinensis
AGGGGTGGGGTCCCACGTACCCAAGATCCCGAGAGGAGAATAGAGGATAACGGATTGCGGCGTGGCTATCCCCCCGGGGGGGTGGGGTGATTTCTCGTTTTCTGTCTCTCTGTTTCTCTCTTTCTTGTGAGCGCACATGCCCTATAGCAAAAAACTCTCAAAAAAAAAAAAATTCCTCCTTCGGGATTGGCAAGTGGCGTGCTGGATAAATGCTCTGGACTCCCACATGGTCAACTACAGTTTGAGTCCTGGACCTGATGGTTTGCTTTGTCGCTTTCCCTTTCTCTCTCACTGTCTCTGTATGGTCAAATTAAAGAAATAATAATTACAAATGGAATTAAATAAATAAATAATTCTTTAAAAAAAAAAAATCCCTCCTTCTAACTGCTCCAGTTCCAGCCCCCAGTTAACTCTGCCTACAGCCTACTTTATAGTGTATTATTTCATTCATAATTTCCCACTGCTTATAAAGACATATTGTTTTAAAACAGAGACTTTAAAAATATACGTTCTGTGACATGAAATTGTTTTAAAAACTATTAATATATACCACAGCTTGGATCTCAAGGGCAAAATGATGACTTTTTAAAAGCCAATCTCAAGGGTCCCATGTTGCATTATTCCATCTATTGGGGTGTCAGAGAAGTCCTGATGCATTTTTACCCAGAAAAAAAATACATCATGACTTCTCTGACAACCCAATATATGGCAATCTTGAACTGGTGAAATTATAGCTGGAGAACAGGTTAGTGTTGCTAGGTGTTAGAGAAGAACTAACCGGAGCGAGTTCCAGTGTTAATGTAACAGTCTTGTATCTTTCTTCTTTTAAAGCATTGTTTATTTAGTTCTATTTGTTAATATTATTTTTATTTTGACCAGAGAGAGAGAGAGAGAAAAGGAAAGTGAGAAAGCAAGTCACCAGGTCTAGGACTCGAGCCATGGTCAGCCATGTGGAAGTCCAGCACCTTAACCATCATGCCCCTTGCTCACCCAACAGTCCTGAATCTTAGTCTGGCAGTGGTTACATGAATTTATACATGTGATAAAGTTGCATAAAACCACACACACACACACACACACACACACACACACTCAAAACAGTGCGTATAACAGCCAATGAAATTGGAATGAGCTCCATAACCTAGTTATCCCGACGTCGGTGCCTGACTCGATACTGTACAAGACGTGTAATATGTTCCCATTGAAGAAAGCTGGGTGAAGGGAACACAGTGTCTCTTGTACTATTTGTGAAATTTCTTGTGAATCTGTAGTTATTCCAAAATAAAAAGCTGAAAACATACACACAGATAGAGCTTTTTTAAAACCAAAACTAGAAACATTTTTATATTCTTTTTGGCAGTCAGCCTTTTTCCAGGTCAGTATCTGTGGGTTTACTTCATTTTTTAAACATCAGAGTAGTATTTTATATATAGATGTGTCATTTATCCATTTAACCATTTATCTATCAATGAGCATCTAGATTGTTTTCAAATTTTCACCATTTCAAAAAGTGTTGTAGCAAATATCACTTCTCAGTATGCCTTTCCGAACTTTGGTGTTACATCTAGTTTTTTAAAGGGAAATTGTTGGGTCTAAGGTTATGTATAATTCCCATTTTAAAAAAAATTGCTAGAGGGTGTGTGCACTTGCTGGAGAAAGAGAGAAAGTGAGAAACCACCCTCCTCTCTGGGGGGATGGCCACACTGCAATCCCTTCTCCATTCTCCTCTTGGGCTTTTGGGCACACATTCACACAAGCCTGGCATGTTTTTCTTTCTTTTTCTTTTTCTTTTTTTTTTTGCTATAGGGTATGAGCACTTGCCAGAGAGAAAAGGAAACTGAGAAATCACTCCAGGGTATGGATGGCCATGCTGCAACCCCTTCTAGAGATTTTGGGCACACACACATGCCCAGAGTGTTTTTCAAGCCTTCGGGTCGAGGACTTGAGCCACACAGTCGGCCGTGGGGATCCAGCCCCCTTGACCACCACACCACTAGTTGGTCCCAGTTTCAAGTTTAACACAGACAGGCGAATTACGCTCCTTCAGTCTTACGTGGTTTACAGACCATTTGACCTTGGACAGGAGCACCCGTTTCCCCCCTCACTGCCCTGGACACTCTCAGTCTACTTGATCTCTGATAAGTGGTGAGTTAAAGCAGGTCTTCTGTTGTTTAATTTTGCTTTTATCTGCTTTTGAGGTCATGAATTTTCCATGTCTTTATGACCATTGAAGTTTCTGTCACTGTGACTTGCCTAACTATGTACCCTCCCTGTGCCTGAGTATTTCCTGTGTAATACCGGGGTTGTGTTTATGTATTTCATCTTCCTATCCCCAGCATGTACAATAGTGCTGGCACATGCTTGGGGTATATGAATGTGTGTATGTGTATATAGAACCTCCCCAGTGGTCACACTGAAATCCCTTCTCCTTCATTTCCCCATCCTGTCTGGATTTTGAGCATGCACCCACATGCACACACAAATATAATGTATATATTTTTAAATAGTTATTTATTTTGTTTATTATTATTTTTAGAATTTGCTATAGGGTACGTGTGCGCATCAGAAAGAGACAGAGAGGGACCAACAGCTAGAGTAACGGTTATGTCGCTGGACTTCCATGTAGTCAATCGCAGTTCGAGTCCTGGACCCGGTGGCTTAAACTCACGCTGGGCACATGTGCGTGCGTGCCCAAGATCCCGAGAGGAGAATGGAGGAGAAGGGATGGCGGCATGGCCATCCCCCCAATGGGGGGTGATTTTTTGCTCTCTGTAGCTCTCTCTCTCTCTGTCTTTCTGGTGAGCGCATGTGCCCTGTAGCAAAAACCTCTCCAAAAAAAAGAAAAAAAGACAGACAGAGAGAGAGAGAGAGAGGGAAAGATAGAAAGCAAGAGAGGGAAAGTGAGAAAGCAAGCCGCCAGGTTAGAGACGTGTACCACAGTCAGCCATGTGATTGTCCAATGCCCCAACCACCATGCCACCTGCTGCCCCCTATATGTAGATATATGTGTATATATGTATATATGTATATGTGTATATATATATATTTGTAAATGGACAGATGAATATCTGTTTTCCTATTTAGATGCTTATCTTTCTCTTATAGACTTGTAGATAGCATTTTTTGAGAGATTTTGTTTGTTTGTTTGTTTGTTATAGAGTGTGTGCACTTGCCAGAAAGGCAGAGAGAGCCAGAGAGACAGAAAGCAAGAAATCGCCTCCTGGGGAGATGGACATGCTGCAATCCCTTCTCCTCCATTCTCCTCCTGGGATTGTTTTTTTTTTGGGGGGGGGGGGACGTGTTTTCTATAGGGCGCGTGCACTTGCCGGAAAGACAGAGGGAGATAGAGAGACAGAAAGCGAGAAATCACCCCCTGGAGGGATGGCCATGCTGCAATCCCTTCTCCTCCATTCTCCTTTTGGGATCTTGGGCACACACACACACGCACCCAGCGTGAGTTTAAGACACTGGGTCCGGGACTCGAACCACAGTCGACTACATGGGAATCCAGCATCAAAGCCATTATGCCAACTGCTGGTCCCTCTGTGGTATCTTTTAACATCTTTCCCTTTCCTCTGATTCTCCTGGAAATCACTGAGGTCCAGTCACTGCTCTCCACCAAATCCTCCACTGGTCTTCCCAAAGCAAGCCAAAGACCCTGCAATATCCGAGACGAAACATTGGTGCAGGTGGAGAAAATGCCTCCTGTCCAGCACATGCTGAGGCTCTCACCCATGCTCGTGCTCAACCCCAGTCACGGGGGCCCCACTGGCAGCTAGCCAGGAAATGGTCCGCCTCCCACACCCTTTATTAGAGTTGGGTTTCGAGACCACTCCTGACTGCTAACTTCCCGTTCTATGATGGAGAAGGGCGACCAGAGGGTGCAGTGGGAAGTGTCTGTGGGAGACGAACCTGGAAGGAACCGAGAAAGGAGGGCTGGGAGAGAAGCCAGCCTGTACCGCGGTGGCCTCTGAGTCCTAGAAGATCTCACAGGGAGCTCTGTGGTCAGAGTGGCCCTTTAACCTTGTCCCAAATCGAAGCAAGGGAGGCTGGCTCTGTACCCCTCCAGTTCCTGACTGCGTGGGAGCTGGTCCCACCAGAGGCAATGACCACAGCCAGGCCATGTCCCATGGTACTGGTCAGCAACCAGTATCCCAGCGGCTGGGGGTGGGCTGTCACCCTGGGAGGGGACATGAGAGAGGCACCAGTGCGTGTCCAGTCGGGGTCTGTGTCTTCCACAGTCACAGTCACAGTGCTAACCCTGCTTTCCACTGTAGCATCCACTGCTGTGACCGAGGGGCCTGGAGGCTGGCGTTGGACTCTTTCTATTTTTATTGAGATCAAATTCACATATTACATTCACTATTTTAACCATTATAAACTGTAAAGTGCCTTTTGTGCCTTCAAAATGTTATACCGCCATCACCACGATGTAGTTGCAGGACATTGTCATCACCCCGAGTAGATGTTAGCCGTCATCTCGCTATCCCCGTCCTCCCCTCCCCTTCCTGCCTCTGGTGATTGTTAGCCTACTCTCCTTCAAAGTGATCAATTTTTTTTTTTTTGGAGAGTTTTTTGCTATAGGGCATGTGTGCTCTCCAGAAAGACCGAGACAGAGAGACAGAAAGCGAGAAATCACCCCCCTGGGGGGATGGCCACACTGCAATCCCTTCTCCTCCATTCTCCTCTCGGGATCTTGGGCACGCACGCACACGCACCCAGCGTGAGTTTAAGTCACTAGGTCTGGGAGTTGAACCACAGTCGACTATGTGGGAGTCCAGAGACTAGCCATTACACCAACTGCTGGTCCCGAAGTGATCAATTTTTTTAGTTTACACATGCGAGTGAGAACACAGGGCATTTTTCTTCCTATGCCCGGATTATTTCACTTATTTTGATGACCTCCAGACTTTTCCTCCTGGCCTCAAATGACAGGTTTTATTCTTTTTAATGGCTGAGTAATATTCCATTGTATACCCAAGGGGTTTTTGAAAACACATATTAAGAAAAAAAAATGCTGGTTTTCAATTTGTTTTGGTTTTGCACCAAAATAAATTTATGTTTTAATCCCATGTTCTGTAAACTTAAAAAAGAAAAATTCCCTAGAGGGCCATGTGAGACAGAGACAGAGAGCAGGGAGGGGAAAGCATCCCCCAGTACGGCAGTCCCCTCTCAACCCCTTCTCTCCCATTTCTCCATCCTGTTAGGATTGGAGCATGCATATGTATGTGTTTTTCAAGCTGCTGTGTGGTTGGCCATGCAGAATCCCATTCCCTTAACCCCTAGGCCATTGGGCTGGCCCTGTTTCTTTTCTTTTTAAACTTATTCGGGTCACTCCCTACACTGCACCTCTTGGGGAGGGGGAACTTAGGAAGATGTGACTGTTCCCACTTGTCTTGTCAGATCCTTAGGAAGACAGAGGTAGCCTCGGGACAGCTGTGTCCCTGCATCCCAACCATGCGACACTCCTCTGAGATCCAGGGCACGGGAGAAGAGGGCACAGAGCCTCCCTGCTCTCTGACCTCCGACCCTACTGCACCTCACCTGTGCTGGCCAAAAGCTGGCCACAGCCACGTGTGGGGATTTAAATTTCAGTTAGTGTAAATTCTGGCTTCCTCTACAGCCATCTTCAGCTCCCTGTGCCAAAGAGAGTTTCATGCTCTTTTAAGTGTGTGTGTGTGTGTGTGTGTGTGTGTGTGTGTGTGTGTTGGGGGGGTTAACAATTTAAAACACCCTTCCACCCACCTTCCCATTATTCTTCCCCTCCATCATTTCCTAGGGATAGCTGTCATGAAATTGCTGGCCTCCCATCAGACTCAGGAGATGAGCAAGGGGTTAGTCACACAGTGACTTAAGAGTGCCCCATGAAAAGTCCATTCGTTTTTATCATACAGGAAGCTAGTAAGTGGATGTAATTCATATTTTTTATAATTCGATATGAATGGTAGATTTTACTGTTCCGTAGCATGCATAGCTTTGCCATAACTGAGTCCCGTTGGAAAAAAAAAACCAGGATTTGAAACACTGATCTGACAAATGAAAATCTGAGAAAAAAGGGAGCCAGCAGGTAGCATGACGTTTAAGGTGCTGGACTTCCACGTGGGTCACTGCTGTTCGAGTCCCAGACCTGGTGGCCTGAATATCATGCCGGGTATGTGCATGTGTGCCCCAAATCCCAAGAGGAGGCTGGAGGGGAAGGGATTGCAGTGTGGCCATCCCTCTTGGGGGGGGGGGTGATTTCTCACTTCCCCTCTCTCTGTTTCTGTCCCACATGCACATATGCCCTATGGCAAAACAAAAACAAAAACAAAAACAACTAAGAAAAAGAAAAACTGAGAAAAAGAATCTCATCTCATGCTGATTGTCTCAGAGGGAACATCAGATACAAGCGAACTGGTAACTGTCTAGCAGAACAGGAGGGAGGCTTTGAGGAGGAGGGAGGCAGGTTCTGCAGTGGGGAAATAACTGAGAATGCACTGCTGTCTGCTGTCAGGAGCGGAGTTTTATGAAGGCTGCGTTATCACACTGCTGCGTGTTTTTGTTCTCTCTCTCCTCTTGCACAAAGGAAGGAAAGATTCAATAGAGATAGGAAGAGGAAATGAGATGGGCAAGAAAGACCGCCTCCCAGCCCTACCCCAGTGGAGCTGTAAAAAGGCAGTTAAAGGTCTGTGCTCCTGGAGAGAAATCAGATCTTAAATGTAAGCTTCCGGGAGAAACGAGTGCTGGAGATGCACATATTTCTTAAAATGGACATTTCTCTGCCTTTCCTTGTAATTATAAAATAGCACATGCTCAGTCTGAGAAACATAGGAAATATAAATGAACATGAGGAGAGAAGAAAAATTAGGGCTGGACAGTGGCGCACAGTGACACGTGATGCCCCGTGAGGGGGACCCACCTGGGAACATGGCCAGTTTGCCACTGGAGACCTCACTGGCTTTGCTGGGCTCAGTGCCCAAGACCCTGGCTGGCCAAGTGGGTGGACTGCAGGGTCAGGACCCTGTCAGGTGCTGTGTCTCTGCTTGCTCTCTCTCTCTCTCTCTGCCTTTCTCACTCGTGGAATAAATAAATAAACTTAAAAAGAAGAAAAGAAAGATGAATCATTATCCAGAGGTAAAGACATTATCATTCCCTTCTGTTGTATATACGTATGCACACATGCCCGTGTTTATGTTAGTGTAGTTTGGAATATACTGTAGACAATATTTCATCCTTTTTTGTGTATTACAAGAGTATATTCCCATTCCATTTATAATTATTTAAAAATATCTTTTTTAAAAAAAGAGATTTTTGCTATATGGTGCATATGCTTGCTGGAGAGACAGAAAGCGAGAAGTCACCCCCTGGGGGATGGCCACACCACAGTCCCTTCTCCATTCTCCTCTCGGGATTTTGAGCACGCACGCACATGCACCTGGCATGAGTACCAAGCCACTGGGTCTGGACTCAAACTGTGGTCAGCCAAGTGGGAGTCCAGGGTCTTAACCACTATGCACCCACTGGCCCCTTAAAATATCATTTTAATGAGCACAATATTCTAGCTAGTAATAACATACCTTATTTAACCATCTCCCCGTTTCCAGACTTTTAGAAATTTTTCCCCCTTCTGTTATAAATATCACAGCCATGAATGATTGTTGCTATGGCTTGTCATAGGTTCTCAGGCATGGACATGCTGGATCAAAGAGCACCCATTTCTATGCTGTCTATAATAATATATGTATGATTTTACACACACACACACACACACACACACACAAAACCAGGTGTCTATCAGGCAGGCCTCTACCTTCCCAAACTCCAATTGCAGATAACTAAACTGTTTTTTACAGGTAACGTGGTCCCAGGACAAATCAAAGATACACTCGTACTGGCCCATCGCCTAGTGGTTAAGGGAGCTAGATCTCACGTGACCAACTACAACCCCCAACCCCTGTCCTAGCAGCTTGAAAAACACACTGGGCATGTGCAGATGCGTGCCTCAAACCCTGACAGGATGAAGACATGGAGAAGGGATTGGTGCATGACTATGCCCCATTGGGAGTGCTTTCTCCTTCTCCCTGTCTGTCTCTGGCCAGGGCACAAACACTCCAGTGATGAGAAAAGAAAAGAAAAAGATGTTCTTTTTCAGTACCCTAAACACCCTGAGATAGTTATGGAGTGTGCTGGTTATCAAGTCATTGTTTTTCAGCTCCAAATTCACCCTTTTTGCCTTCTCTGACGCAATGGGGCTGGGACCTGTTAACATGGTCTCCTAGTGGCACTAGAGTCTTGACAATAGAGGGCGCTGGAGAGATACTATGGAGGAAAGCGTTTTGCTTCTGGTGTTCACTATACTTCCTGTTCAACACCAAGCGGCTTCTCCAGTCCCAGGCTCCTGCAGCTCCTGGGGGCCAGTAGCGTCCCCGGCAGCCTGCCTATGGTAGGTTCATGGTGGAGTGCCTCCAGCGACACCATCTCATGAGCAGCTTCCCCTCACATCCCAGAGGGTTGATTCCCAGAGCTGTACCTCAGCAGCTCTGCCAAAGTGAGGGCCAGTGTAATTCTGGGGGTGGCTGCTATCCTACCTGTCATTCCTTGCAATTGTGTTTTTAGAGTTTTCTTTGTCTCTCTCTTTCTCTTTAAAAATAATTATTAATTTTATGTATTATTATTATTATTTAAATTTTGCTAGAGGGCACATGTGCTCACAGGAGTGAGAGAGAGAGAAAGAGAGAAAGCAAGCCACTGGGTCTGGGACTCGAGCCATGGATGACCACATGGGAGTCCAGCACCCCAACCACCATGATACCTGCCGGCCCCTCTTTGCTTTTTACTAGTTAATCTCTTGTTACTCCAGCCCACTATTATAGCTCATTATTTACATTAAACTTTCCCTGTTCAAATTACTATGTGGCTTCTTTTTCTCATCTGCATGGACCCCAACTGATCCAGAGGCCAGCATGCCCTGAGCTCAGAGAAACTCTCTTCAGTGCGTGGCATAGCCTGACTCCTCAAACGTGGCTCTGGGCTCCCATCCAGCCCCAGATATACTGTGTCGCAGTTTTTTAACCTGGTGAAACCAGTACCAAGCCCGACTTTGGCTGCTCAGAAGCCAACACTGGAGCGACAAGCATTGGTGGGAAGGAGAGCTAGCTTTATCAGGAAGCCAGTGACCTGGGAAGATGGCAACCTGATGCCCAAGGGCCATCTCTGAAGTCCTGGTCCAACAAGAAGGGCTTTTAAAGGGGAAGTGAGGTGGGGACTCCACGGTGTTCTGCCCAGCACAGCAGCTCAACGTCTCCCTGACTGGTCCGCAGAGGAGGCTGGCTAACATCAGGGCGGTTTTCCAGTTAGGGGTCCACTGGACCCGATCACCCAGGCAGCCGTTTTTATCCTCGTCTAGCACATCTGAGACTTACTGTGCTCAAGGCGGGGAAGCAAGCTAATGGCCAATAGTTACATCAATTCTTAGGCCTGTTGCAGTTTTAAATCATTAAAAATCCAACTTAAATTTCCTCCAAAGCTTTCAGGTTGTAAAGCCTTATTGGCATTTTTTAAAGGATGAAATTGGTGGGACCAGCAGATGGTATAAAGGTTATATTGCTGGACTCCTGCATGGCTGACCATGGTTCGAGTCCTGGACTGGCCGGCTTAAACCTCATACTGGGCATATGTGCATGCATGCCCAAGATCCCGAGAGGATGGATGGAGGAGAAGGGATTGTGGTGTGGCCATCCCCCTGGGGGGTGATTTCTTGCTTTCTCTCTTTCTATTTCTCCAGTGAGTGTATGCACCCTATAGCAAAAATCTCTCTCTCTCTCTCAAAAAAAAAAAGAATAAGGTGAAATAGGCATTCTTATATTTTCCCCAAAAAAGTTTATTTATTTATTTCCCAAGTGACAGAGACAGAGAGAGAGCCAGCCAGCCAGATAGACACACGCATCCCCAAGTTGCATTCCTCTCCTCCAGCATTCCCCCCACCAGCTACACAGCCAGAATCACTGTGCCTGGCTCAAGGCAGACCCGGGATGTGAACACAGAACCCTCCCACCTGGTCTCCAGCAACATGCAGCGAGTCCCAGACCCATTGCCTGCATCACGTTGGCAGAACCCTAACTGACGACTGAGGAGGTCAAGTGTAGGTACTACTGAGACAGTGCAGCTTCCCCTTTCCTGACAGCCTCACTCAGCAGCCACCACGCTCGGTCCAGTCCTCCGTTTCCTCTCTGTGGATTTCTCTCCATCCTCTCCATTGCAGACGCCTAGCCCTACACACACCGCAACACACCCTTGCTGTCTCCAGGTAACTCTCCCTCGTGCAGATTGCTCCTGAACTCACACCACGGGCATCTGAGTGAACAGTCCTCAGTCCCAACCTTGGGAACAAATGAGGATCATTTTTTTCCCTTTCCCATTGTCACTGAGAGCCACCAGCAGATGAGGCTGCCAGAGTTGTCTGGTACATGAGAGAGACAGGGTAACCGCTATTCTTGTAAAAGAAACCCTCAGTTTAAGGACAGCCGAACTGTGATTAAGTAATAATGAATTCCTCCTCCTCTGCTTGCTGGACAGCGCACACATCCGTCCAGATCCAAATCGCACGGGCTGTTGCAGAGATTCTTTCTGCCGGCCTGTCAGTGGAAATGAATTCCTTCCTTTTCTGCGCCTCACTGAGTTTAACCCTTCACCGTCACGCAGGCATCACAGTTGTCTGTGTTAAAGTTGAGTCCTCGGAGCTAGCAGGTGGCATAGTAGTTAAGTAACATGCTGGACTCCCCTGTGGCCAACCGCAGTTTGAGTCTCAGACCTGCTAGCTTGAAAATCATGCCAGGCATGTGCGCATAGAGAGGAGAAGGGGTGGGTGATTTCTTCCTTTTCCTCTCTCTGAATCTGTCTCCTTTCTGGTGGGTGCACACACCCTATGGCAAAAAAATAAAATAAAATGAAGGAGTCCTTCATCACGTGTAAACCCCTACTGAAAGGTACCACGCCTTTTTGATTGTTCTATTGACTTAATAAATGCTTAATTAATGAATGGCATACTGTTGTATTAAAATTTTTTGTTTTATGTTATTCACAATAGAAAGTGCATGTGTATGAGAGAGAAAAGTGTCCTTGACAGAAGGCCCTTGACAGTCTCCTCATGCCGCAATCCCCTTCCCACAGCTCTCCAGCTTGTCAGGGTCTTGGGTGTTTCAGGCCGACCTGTGGATCCAGACCTGTGGTTGGCCACATGGTTTCCAGCACTGCAGTTCAGCTGGTTACTGATGGTACCACCAGGAAGGGCCTATTGTCCTATTAACAGTAATAAAACCAACACTACGTGATGAACATAAAGAGGATGAGCTCTAGACAAGCAGTTCTCAAACTTTGGCTTGAGTCAGTGTCCTGGCGGGTGCTGGGCCTCAGCCATGCAGTTTCGAATTCAGTAGGTCTGGGGAGAGGCCAGGCAGGCAAGGAGAAAATGTTTTCGCAAGCTCTCAGAGAATGCTAAAGCTACTTCACGAGGACCACACTCTCAGTCCCAGAGAGCTGGCCACCTCCAGCTGTCGCAATATGCCTTCCAAATGCACCGTGGGAGCCTCAGATAACCCCAGGTGTGAGCCACCCCTACAGCAGCACCTGTCATTGAATCGCAGACCCTTTTTTATTTTTTTAAAGGCGGGGTCTCACCCTGTCATGATCCTCTTGCCTGAGACTCCCGGCTGGGACCACAGGTACATACCACCACATCTGGCTCTTTTTAGACAGGGCCTTGCTACATGACCCAGGTCAGCCTTGAACTTTCAATCCTCCTGCCTCAGCCTCCTGAGTGGTTGGGATGACAGGTGCATGACACCAGGCCCAGTCTTTAGTTTGGACCAGGAATCAAACCCAGGCCTCCTAGTGGTACTGGTCTGCAGAGCAGGGTCTCAGCCCCATGCCAGGCAGCTGGACCAGAATACAGATTCTTGACAGAAGTTGCAACCATAGAAACTGCAGGTTTTCCTAAATTACAGTTTGGCACCGAAACAGGAATCCCCTTGGCCACCAGTGAGACCAAATGGCCAGGTCCGCTTAGGTTTGGCACTCTCTGAGTTGGAAATAAACAGCTTTCACCTGGTAACTGGCTCAGTGGTCTGCGGGTAAAGGCAGCCGGATGCCACGTGGCCAACTGCCTGGTTCGGTGGGAGTCCTTGCCCTGGCAGCTCGGAAAACACGACGACACACCAGGCACTTCGGGACACCCACGGGATGGAGAAATGGAGAAGGGATTGTGGAGAGACCGGGTCCCAATGGGAGTTTCTTTTTTCCTTTCTCTCGCTCTTGTGCTCTGACAGAACATGACAAAACAAAACGTTTTCTCCTCGCCTGTCTGCCTCGTTGATTTCAGGACCAAGCATGATGCTTAGTCACCTGACCCCCTGGGGACTGTCCCCACGTCACGATCTCCTGAGGCACCTCTCTCATTCTAAAATCCTCATCCTCCTGTTTCCTATGCGTCCCAGATCCTCGCCCTGAATCCGTGTGACCCATCTGGACTGAACTTGGGTTTAACTCGGGGTCTGTGAGCTGCAGTCCTTCCCAGTGAGCGGGGCACCAGCTGATGGCATCCCCCCACACACTGCAGTTGCTTTTCTCAGACCTTCCCTGCCAGCTCCCCCAGAGGGCGCACCGCCCCAGGCCACAGTCCAAGGAGTGCCCCTTTTCTAGGCTGCAGACCAGGGCCTGCTCTTGGAGAAAGGACTCCCCAGAGGGGAAAATCGAGTGGCTGGAGCTGGTTTCTCAGTAGGACCCACAGCAGGGTGCCGCACTGGAGAGAGGCTGACTGCTCGGGTTGGGTGGCTGGGTCCAGACCCCGTTCTGACCTCATCCTCGTGTGACTTGGGGCAAGTTAACCACCTCTGAGACCTCGGGAAATTGCAAGATTCATGCGAGGACTTAATGGGAAAATGCATTTAAGGCATTTTCTTTTACTTTTTTTAGTTATGTCATAGAGTGCATGTACTCCCCAGAGACAGATTGGGGAGGGGGTGAAGGAAGTGGAAATCATCTCCCCCGACCCCAGGGGGGATGGCCAGGTCCCAGTCCCTTCTCCTCCATTCTCCTTGGGTGGACTTTGAGTACACATGCACACGTGACCAGCTCCAGGTCTGGCACTCAAACCATGTGGTCAATTATGTGGAATCCAGTACCTTAACCTCCATGCCATCTGCTGATCCTTTTTTCTTTTTAAATTGTAAAAGTCATGTATAGTTTCATAATATACATTTCCATGAAATTTTTTTCTTTTTTCATTCATGTATTCATATTTATTCATATGATCATTATATATCTCTATAACGCGCAATATGGCTTTCCAAGTATGCATGCAGTACGTGACAACGAAATCAAGAATATTACCATATGGGACCAGCAGTTAGCGTAATGGCTATGTCACTGAACATAGCCATGTAGTCAACCGCTGTTCAAGTCCTAGACCAGTGGCTTAAACTCATACCGGGCATGTGGGCATGCATGCCTAAGATCCCAAGAGGAGAATGGAGGAGAAGGGATCGCGGCTTGGCCATCCCCCTGAGGGGTGATTTCTTGCTTTCTGTCTCTTTGTCCTTCTTGCGAGCGCATGTGCCCTAGAGCAAAAACCTCTCAAAATTTTTTTTATTTATTGGAACAGCAGATGGTGTAATGGTTTCACTGCTGGACTCCCACATGGCCAATGGAGTTCTGGACCCTTAGGCTTTGAACTCACACCAGCCATGTGTGCCTGCGGCCCAAGATCCCCAGGAGACTGGAGAAGGGATTGCAGCATGGCCATCACCCCTGCAGGGGGGGGGGTGATTTCTCACTTTCTATCTGTCTCTCTCTCTCTCTGGTGAGTACACATGTTCTATAACAAAAATCTGTCTGTAAAGAAGTATTTATTTATTCCATGAGTAAGAGAGAGAGAAACAGCATCTCCAATGCCATCTTGATGCCACAGTAGCCCCCAGACAGTCAGCCCCAGACCACAGGGCACATGCACGCAGGCAATTTCAAAGAGGTCTTTGGACTTGAACCCAGGAGCTTCCCACATGGAAGAGAGCCTCAGAGAGTGTTGCATTTTACCACTACACTACCTTTTGACCCCACAAAAAGCACTTTGTGGGGTACATTATACTGTTCTAAATATTAGTTACTATTACTACATTTGGATGGAGTGACTTTTATTGGAGTTGAGAACTTTCTCTTCTGATGGAGAAGATGTTGATAGAAAGAGTCACAGGGCAGAGTGTGCAGTTAGTGGGGAGATGGCAGCGGACTGAGCCTGGGGAGAGGGGACAGAATGAATTCAGTGAAAACTGTGCCACTTGCTTTGTGGACACTGATACAATCCTCAAAAGAAAGCAGAAGAAATGCAAGAAAACCATCCCCGTTTTACAGATGGGAAGTGAGGTGTAGGGAGTTAAACAACCTGCCGAGGACAGCGGGCAGCAGAGCTGGGAGTGAAACCCGGGGACGGAAAGGCTGTGCTGCTCTTTATAAGAGCAAGGCTTGGAGCCAGGACGCCGAAGAAGCTCACGGTGAAGGGCACTTAGGGAAGGGCAAAGGGGACTCAGCAGGAGTGAGGACTGAGCAGGGGGCTGGTCTTGGGAGACACTGTCTCCAGTGAGCCCAGGGACTAGGAACAAGGTCGAAGCTCCCAGCCTGCCTGCTCCACCAGCCACCTCCTTCTGCCCCTGAAACTATATCCCAGACTTCCCGACATTGGTCCCTTACCAGCCTTCTCTTGAGATGGGACTACAAATGAATATGTCACCTGATGGAGGAACGGTTTAGTAGTCTGGTGCCAGGCTGCCTAGGTTTGCCTCTTGGCTCTGCAGTTAACTTGTTCTGGGCAGCCATGGGCAATTTACTTGGATGTTCTGGGCCCCAGTTTCCTTCTGTTAAATGTGGGGACAATAACACCCAGATCTAGGACTGTCATGAGTTTAAATTATTTATGTTTGTGAGGCCTTAGCATAGCGGAATCAAAGGTCAGTACTATGGGAGGGCCACAATTGGCTTGGCTACAACCAGCCTGGCAACATCAAGGGGTCATTTTCTGCCCTTGGGCAGCAGTTTCCTCCTCTGTAAGGTGACAGGGGCACTCTTCGGCTAGCACTGTAATAGCACTGTTTTATGCTCTTGACGCACATTGAACACGAAGCTGCTGACGGCCCTCAGAGATGAGTACTGTATTTCACACTGGGGACACTGAGGCTCAGAGCAGCAGACGTGCCAGTGTCACCGAGCTACAAGAGCATTAGCGGTCTTTCTTTAGACACCATGCCACGATGAAGTCCTGTGGGTGAAACGACTCCACACAGTTCAGCGCAGGGATGGGTGAGGGAGATGGGAAAGCACCGGGCGCCTGGTGCCACCTGCCTCCCCTTCCCTCTCCCCAGGCAATTCTAAGGGCCCTCCCAGCTCAGGAGGCCACGGAGCACCTTCCCAGTGCCACTCATACAGCTCTTTCCTTATTTCCACACTCCGTGGAAACACTTGGCTATGGAATAAACTACGCCTCCTTCGGAAATGCCCCTTTTTCTTTAAGCAATCTTTCCATCTAGAAGGCTCTCACAATCTGCTCCTCCCATTTTAAGAATTATTTATTTGGGGCCAGCAGATGGTGTAGTGGCTGTGTTGCTAGCTGCTTACATGGCTGACCATGGATCGAGTCCCGGACCCAGTGACTTCAAAACTCATCCAGACTCATGTGCGTGCGTGCCCAAGATCCAAGGAGGAGAATGGAGGAAAAGGGATTGCAGTATGGCCATCCCCCGTGTGGGGGGGGGGTGATTTCTCGCTTTCTGTTTCTCTCTCTCTCCATAGAGTGCACACACCCTATAGCAAAAAAATAAAGAATTATTTATTTAACTTTATTATTATTATTATTAATTTGCTAAAGGACACATGTGCTCATGAGAGAGAGAGAGAAGTAAGAAAACAAGATGCCAGGTCCAGGACTCAAACCACGGTCAGCCATGTGGGGTTCCAGTGCCTTAGCCACCATGCCACCTGCTAGCCCTGATCACCCTCATTTTGAAGTGAACAGAACAGTTCATATTTATTGAGAACTGATTCTATGCTAGAAAAAAATCCCTTTGGAACACTAGCTCATTCAGACTTAGAACAGCACTGTGGACTGCAACTATTTTTGTCTCTGTTTTACAGCTTTCTCCTACTGCATGTTGCTTTTCCTGACTACTGCATGTTGCTTTTCCTGCTGCATCGTGTCCTGAGTGCGTGCTGTCTGCAGCTCTGTTGTTTATTCCTTCCTTTCCTTTCGTGTGCTCGGCTCATCTGTGCTTCTGTTACTTACTAGCACTTTGACCTTGGGCATATTGTTCATGTCAGAAGGGCTGACGGGAGGCTAAAGCGAGGCCATGCTTCCTAAGTGCTTAGCCGAGTGCCCGCCATGCGCAGTGCTCAACAGAGGGTCGTTTTAATTACTACGTTGTTAATATGAACTGGATGATGACTTTCAGTGCCTTTTGCCTCCTGGTTGTCTCCTCAGCACCCAGCCTTGCCCGCTTTTAGCAAAGTGCTGCTCATTCCCTGATATGATCTGTGCACTCAGACTACACAATGTCTTCTGCAGAGAGGGGAACTGAGGCTGGGAGCGTCCTAGCCTTCAGTCCATGCCTGGACTTTGCAGAAGGCTGTTTTCTAAGGGCCGCCCTGTGACTGGCTGTTGCAAAGCCACAGCCCCACGAGCTTTGCTCACATAACTGAGATTCCCATGCTGAACCCTGCAGATGGGGCGTGGGGAGCCCTGGCCACAGAAGACACAGAGAAACCAGAGAGCAGCAGCTCCAAAAGGCACTCCGAGGGCAGCCACCCTGCATTAGGTTCCTGGTGCTGCCCTAACAAATTAGCACTGCCTGGATGGCTTGAAGCAACAGGAATTTACTCCCACAGCCCTGGAGGCCCCAAGTCTGAAATCAAGGTGTGAGCAGAGTGAGTTTCCTCTGACGGCTCTGAGGGGCAGTCTGTTCCGGTGCCTCTCCTCACTTCCAGAGTTGCCGGCAATCCCTGGTGCTCCTTGGCTCATGGCTGCATTGCTCCAACCTCTGTCTCCGTCATCACGTGGTCTCCCTTGTGTGTGTCTGTGAGGCCTCCCTCTTCTTTTTAGGATACCAGACATTGCCTTTAGCCTAACCTGGTATGACTTCATTTTAGCTATTGGGTCACTGGGAAAGTCATGAAGCATTTTTGCATAGGCAACATAGGAAAATACGTCATGACTTTCGATAACCTAATCATGAACATTTTCAAAGACTTTCATTCCAAACAAGGTCACGTTCCGAAGTTCTGGATAGCTGTGAATTTTGAGGGAGGAACCATTCAACTCACTCCCCACTGCCCATCCCACCAGGGGTGACACTAGTTCCTCACAGGAGAGAGAGCTGCAGTCTACAAGGCTGAGTTTGGACATAGATGCAAAGAAACACAGACAGACTCTTGGGCATCTTTGCTAGTCTAGAACATGATGTTTACATTTATCAAATCCTGTCATTCACCAGAGGAGGGAGGAATGCAAGAAGAGCTGGAATGAGAAAATATATACATAAATGTGACAAATTTGGCTCTGGCTTCTGATACTGCTGCACAAATCTGACAGGGAGGATTCCCAGTGATTCTTGAGAAATGATGGATAATGTTTGGGGATATTTAAAAGCTCACCAAAACTGGATATGGAGGAAACCTGTTTAAATTCATTAAAATGCAGTGTTTTGGTCTGTTTGGGCTGCCATAGCAAATGTAAACTGGGTAGTTTATAAACAACATGAATTTACCCCTCACTGTTCTGGAAGCCGAGAAATCCTAGATCAAGGCAGATTGCGTGTGTTCAGGGCTCACTTTCTGGTTCACAGATGGGGCCTTCCTGCTACACACGTGGTGTGGCAAAGTATCTCTCGTGGGCCGCTTTTAAATGGCACTAATCCTACTCATGAGGGCTCCACCCTCATGACCTAATCCCCTCCCAAGGCCCCACCTCCTAACCCTATTGCCTTGGGTGCTAGGATTTTGAGATAAAGTTTTAGGAGAAATGTTCTGTTCATAGCATGATCTTTAGATAAAATATAGAGGAGTGTCTTAGCTGGAAAGATTTTAAATACTAGATTTTCAAGATATGCTGCCTGAATATTTGAGGCTTATGACTAAGGCCTCTTTGCCTCCAGTGTTTTCTGATCTGCATTTCAAATGCTCTGCTCATTATCCAAATCATTTGTTTATTTGTTTTTACATACTGAAGTTTACTCCAGATGGATTTAACAGCTAAGTGTCAAAAAACAAGATAAATGGTGCTTTCCTAGAAAATCATACATTATATTAAGACTTTCATTTAGTTACATACAGTATTTTCCTTTAATCTTTTTAAAACATGTATGTATGGGGACCAGCAGTTAGCATAATGGCTATGTCACTGGACTCTCACATAGTCAACCGCGATTTGAGTCCCAGACCCAGCGGCTTAAACTCACGCCGGGTGCATGTGCGTGCATGCCCAAGATCCCGAGAGGAGAATGGAAGAGAAGGGATTGTGGTGTGGCCATCTTCCCTGGGGGGTGATTTCTCGCTTTCTGTCTCTCTGTCTCTGTCTGTCTTTCTGGCGAGCACACTCGCCCTATAGCAAAAACCTCTTCAAAAAAAGAAAAAAAAAAACATGTATGTATGTATGTATGTATTGAGAGAGTATGAGGGTCCCCAACAAGGTCTTGACATGCTAATATCCCTCCCACTTCCGGCGAGCCAGGATCATATGCACACTTGTGGGCAGAACTGGGATCTGAACTCTGAGCCCCTCAACATGGCCCCAGTACCATGAAGCAGTGCCCTATGGCCTGTATGCTGAGCCTTTCTTATGATCTTTTTTGAGACCTCTGTATCTGTGGTTATATACCCTATCTAATTTCTTCCCCCCTCTAATATAATAACATAATATAACATAAGGGCATGCACGAGAAAAAGCAGGCTGGGGGAAGAGGTGCACACTCCACAGATTCTGGTCAGGCTGTGATGCCCCTCGTCCAGTCCTCAAGCCAGTTGGATCCTGGGCACTCACATGAATGCCACCATACATCAGGCTAATCAGGCCTGTGATTCCAACCGCGGTCGCCAGTAAGATCTGGCTTCTCTCTTTCTCTCTCTCTTTCTCTCTCTTTTAAAAGAGAATTTTGCTATAGGGTGCACATTGCTCACCAGAGAGACAGAAAGTGTGAAATCACCACGCAGGTGAGGTGGGGAGTGGTCACACCACAATCCCTTCTCCTCCATTCTCCTCTTGGGATTTTGGGCATGCATGCACACATGCCCATTGTGTTTTAAGATGTCAGGTCTGGGACTTGAACCGCAGGTGACTACATGGAGTCCTGCAACATAACCATTACACCATCTGCTGGTCCCAAGATCTGGCTTCTTTTTTTTTCTTTTTTCCTTTTTTTTTTTTTTTTTTTTGAGAGATTTTTGCTATAGGGCGTGTGTGCTCGCCAAACAGACAAAGAGAGAAAGAGAGACAGAAAGCGAGAAATCACCCCCCAGGGGGGATGGTCACGCCGAAATCCCTTCTCCTCCATTCTCCTCTCGGGATCTTGGGCATGCACGCACACACGCCCGGCGTGAGTTCTAAGCCACCGGGTCCGGGACGCGAACCATGGTCGACTACGTGGGAGTCCAGTGACAGAGCCATTACGCTAACTGCTGGTTCCCAAGATCTGACTTCTTTTGGCTGGCACATTACCACTGCACCATGGAGCCCACCCTCTTCACTAATTTCTAATTTTTTTTTTAATCCAGGTTATTTAGCTAGTGTTTTATTTTGTCTTTCCTTCAAAAATACTTTTTTTCCCAAATACTTAATCCTTGGGTTTATAAAAGATGGCTGAACTATCCTGAGTTAAAACAGTGTGTCTGTATTTGCCAAATTGCTGTCCCAGTTTGTGGGTATGAAAAACAAGGCAGTTACCTCATCCTGAGCACATAGTCAGTCCCTTATTCGACAAGTAGAGCACCTACAAGGCGTAGGCACTGGGATAGCATGCTGCGGTGTGGAATCCATGCTGTCCTGACCAGGGAGCTCATCACCATCACAGGGGCACAGTCCTCAGCGGGGACTGCAATGAAGGAGCAGCCTGAGAGCTCAGAGCACTGCCCCGTTCTGGGCCTCAGGAGAGGCCTTTCAGAAGAGAGAAAGGCCATGCAGGCAGAAGAAACGACGTGAGTATGTGGCGTGTGAGCAATCCCACAGACCACACAGCTCTCCGCTAACCAGGAATGGGACGAAACTGGCTCCTGGTTATCCAGGAGGAAGGTTAACCAAGGTCAGGTCATAACAGAGGCTGTCTCTGAGCTTGCCCTTGCCGACTCACTTTACCCCTTCCTGGAGTACAGAGACCAGAAACTAAACTTTGGGGCTGCATCTTGGGGAAAGACGGGCTGGAGAAAATACTGTATGTAATTAAATGAAAATTTTGATATAATGTATGATTTTCTAGGAAAGCACAAATTATCTTGTTTTTTGACACTTAGCTGTTAAATGCATCTGGAGTAAACTTCAGTATGTAAAAACAAATGAACAAATGCTTTGGATAATGAGCAGAATATTTGAAATGCAGATCTCTCTCTGTCTTTCTGGCAAGCATATGTGCCCTATAGCAAAAGTGTCTCTAAAAATTAAATAAATAAATAAAAGTGATATATTTAGGGGCCAGCAGGTGGTATAGTGGTTGGGGCACTGGACTCTCATGTAGCTGACTGTGGTTTGAGTCCCAGGGCTGGTGGCTTGAAACTCAAGCCAGACACATGTGCATGCGTGCCCAAAATCCTGAGAAGAGAATGGAGAAGGGATTGCATCTTGGCTATCTCCCTGAGAGGGGATGATTTCTCACTTCCTATATCTCTCCAGTGAGTACATGTGCCCTATGGCAAAAATCTCTCCAAAAAATGATATATTTCTTTAGCTATATGTATCTATAAATGTTATTTATTTTTGTATTACTATATATTTATACACAGAAATACAAATAAAATCATGTATAAATATATACATATATTCTGGATATTTATGTTCTTTTCATTCAATCACCAGGCACCATTGTTTTTGTTTTTGTTTTGTTTTTTTTGGGGGGGAGAGGTTTTTGCTATAGGGCGTGTGTGCTCGCCAGCAAGACAGAGAGAGACAGAGAGACAGAAAGCGAGAAATCACCCCCCAGTGGGGGATGGCCACACCGCAATCCCTTCTCCTCCGTTCTCCTCTCAGGATCTTAGGCACACATGCACATGCACCCGGTGTGAGTTTAAGCCACCGGGTCTGGGACTTGAACTGCGGTCAACTACATGGGAGTCCAGCGACATATCCATTACACCAACTGGTGGTCCCGGGCACTACTGTTTTAACACAACAATCTTTTGCTTTATTGTTGGGGCAGGGAAGCCATCAAACCTTGGAAAGTTCTTCCTTTGTATCCATCCTGCTGCTACGTGCTTTATATGTTACTTCACTTTATTTTATATCTTGGGAACAACCATGAGAGACAACATCATTTTATGGGTAAAGAAACTGTGATTCCATCAGTTACAGGTTTTTTTTTAACATACATATTTTTTTCTGCTGAAGTAGAGTTCTTCCTGCAATAACCTAAATGTTATGCTATGAAGGCAGGGGGACGAACCAGCTTTCTCCTGGGCTGCAAATCCACAGCTTGCATGATCAGCAAAGTCCTCACATTTGGAGGGAGAGCTCCTTGCTTTTCCGGACCTGTCAGCCAAGTCTCCCAGAACAATGGTGTTGCAGGAAAGTGTGAACTTCCTTCACGTCTCTCAGTGGGACATTCCCCATGAAAGCTAGTCAACACCTCAGGTCCTGCCCAGAGGATCTTGTCCTCTCAGGACAGAGGGGTGAGCAGTGAGCTCTGCTCAACTCATGTCCAACTCCAACTCAGCTTCATGGAACAATAACCAAACTTAGATGGTCACCAGTGTGACTGTAGGCACGCTTGAAGGATGACAGGAAGCCAAGGAGAGGTTGGGTAGAAGCTGGGAATGGGGAGAGAGGATCGACCAGCTTCCTCTCCGGGTTTTACACATGTACCTGGGGGTGTAGAAGTCCTCTTTTGGCTGGTATTGCCAACACGTAACTCTGGAACTATGGGACCATCTCCTCTTTGGCCCTGTGTGTGTCCACTCCTTCTGTGCAGGCACAGATATCAGCCAAGAGAGAGGACTACATGGGGCTGGTCTGGGTGGAGAAAATCGGCACTGGTGAAACGGGCTTGGTCTCTTTGTCTCTTGTTTTTCATTTGTTCATTCATTCATTGATTCAGCCAGCTTATCTAACACGTGCCTTATGTCCTTCACAGCGCCATGAGCCAAGGAACCAGACACTATAGATCAATAAGGCAGGGCTAGGCTCTCGAGGATTCGCCCATGTACTGGAATGGAAAATGTGCTATCAAAGACAGGCATACCTTGGAGCTAATGTGGGTTCATTTCTAGAGCATGCAATAAAGTGAGTCCCGTGAGTTTTTTGGTTTCCCAGGACCCATAAAAGTTATGTTTACATTACTCTGTAGTCTAGTAGGTGTGCAGTAGTGTTATGTCTTTTTAAAAAACAGTGTATATACCTTAATTTAAAAATATTACTTAGAAATGTTAATGATCATCTGAGCCTTCAGCAAGTCACAATCTTGTTTTTCTGGTGGGGGTCTTGCCTCAATGTTGATGACTGTCAACTGACCAGAGTGGAGATTGCTGAAGGCTGGGGTGGTACTGACAATTTCTTTCTTTCTGTCTGTCTTTCTTTCTATTTTTTTTTTGGAGAGGTTTTTGCTATAGGGCACGTGCGCTCACCAGAAAAACACAGAGAAACAGAGAGACAGAAAGCGAGAACTCACCCCCCAAGGGGGATGGCCACGCCACAATCCCTTCTTCTTCATTCTCTTCTTGGGATCTTGGGCCCGCACGCACACGCGCCTGGCGTGAGTTTAAGCCACTGGGTCTGAGACTCAAACTGTGGTCGACTACATGGGAGTCCAGCGACATAGCCACTAAGCCAACTGCTGGTCCCAATTTCTTTCTTTAAAAAAAAAAAAATTGCCAGAGGGTTCTTGAGCTTGCCAGAAGTAGACAGAAATTGAGAAAACACTCCCAAGGGCTATGGTCATGCCATCTTCCCTCTCCTCCTCACTCTTCCTCCTTTCAGGATTTTGGACATGCACGCATACATGCCTAACATGTTTTATCAAGTCAACAGATTGAGACCTTGAACTTCAGACAGACCATGTGGGATCCAGCCACCTTAACCACTAGGCGATGGGCTGACCCAGCAATTTCTTGAAGTAAGACAATCACGAGTTTGCTGCATCAATTGACTCTTTCTTTCACAAGATCTATCTGTAACATGCAATGCTTTTTGATAGCATTTTACCCATAGAACTTATTTCAGAATTGGAGTGAATCCTCTCACGCCTTCTGCTGTTTAATCAACTAAGTGTAAGTCATATTCTAAATCCTTTGTTGTCATTTCAACAATGTTCACAGTGTCCTCACCAGATGGAGAGTCCATCTCAAGAAACTACTTTATTTGTTCATTCATAAAAATGAACTCCTCAGCAAGCTTATACAGACTCCTGCCACATGTCCGTCAGACAGCCCCCGGATACCTGAAACCGTGGATGGCATTGAACCCTACTATACCGTATGTTTTCTATCTGAGAACCAAATTTAAGTTTGCTCCGTATTTGTGAACCTACGTTCTAGTGGGGAAGACAGACAGTAAATAAAATAAACTAACAGAGCACAGTCTGTTCTTATTCCCAGCAGTTATGGTCAACAAAGTCACTGAAAACACTGAACATTTGCTCCTAGGAGAAATACAGTGTTAGGCTCCTGTGACTTCTGACCAGGACGTCTTCATCAGTCACTGAGTGCATACAGTTGCCTTGCGTGTGTTTCTGTTCCAAGACACTTGATTTAATGCACACAGTTGATTCATTACAGTTTAATTCACATCCAATGCCACCACAGCTCATGTGCCAGTTGGCGCATCTATGATTCTAAATATGAACAGGCCATAAAAATTGGGGACAAGCACAACTCACATGGTCATAAGCATTTCATGCCTATTAGGTTGTTGGGAAATTTGTGGCATATTTTTCTGTTTTCTTATTCAAAAATGTGTCATTACTTTTCAAACAACCCAATATTTTCAAACATTTAAGGCATTAAAAAAAATAGAGAGAATAACATATTGAACACTTGCGTATCCACCTACCAGCTTTAAGGCACACTACAAATCTAAAATGGCTTTGTAATGTCTACTTGGCTGGGCTGAATTCCCAGAATTCCCCTCCCGGTACATTTCTGCTTCATCTCCTCTGATCTAAGCTTTTAAATATTCTGCTTCCTACAAGAGATCTGTAGGGTGGGGCTGAGGCACCAGCCATATTGTTTTTTAGACGTGGAAGGTCAAGGTGGAGCTCTCACCGCATCTCATCGTTTTTGTTTGTTTTTACCTTGTTGCTGAGGGCAGCATCCAGCCTGCCACTGCTCCAGCCTGCCCTGCATTTTCCTTCAGTCTATGACTGCTAAGCCAGGGGTGTGTCTAGCTCTGAGACAAAAGATGCAAGACACTCTTTGTCAAGGCTGGAGGTGGTGAGTGGCTGCCATACTTCCTGTCCATCCTTGCGGGTTCCAGCTCGTACTCACGGTTCTACCTTGCCCCCTTTATGTCTTCCCTTCCTGACCACCGGCCCTGTTTACTTCAAGCTCCCATATCCAAGAAGACAGCAGCCATCCAGAGACTATTTAACCAGCTTCCATGATTGCATGAAGTCAAATCTTGTGGCCAAGAACATATAGAGAGAATGAGTGAGTGGGTGGATGGATGGATGCTCAGATGGGTAATCTCTAGGGGTTTGTTTCTCTGGCTGATACACCCTGTGTACTTCTACGTGACTACATCTTCCTGGGATGTTCTGGCCAGTGGTAAAGGATCTCAGATTTTAGTATTTCTCATTCCTATCTTTTAACTCTCTCTCTGTATATGCCATAGACAGTATACAGTATTGGTTATTGAACTCTCATCGACTTTAATGCTCAATAACTAATAGCTCAAGCTCCCCTTGATTATTGACTCTCGATTCTCTTAGCCCCACAAAGTGTCTTCTTCAGTTGTCTCTGAGGTCCCCAAACAATGCTTCACGTGAACCCACTAGCCTCATTCTCCACTAAGGTTCCTATATGCATCTGCAATATCTTTGTTTTTCTTTTTTTTTTTTTTTTTGGAGAGGTTTTTCACTATAGGGTGCGTGTGCTTGCCAGACAGACAGAGAGAGACAGGGAGACAGAAAGCGAGAAATCACCCCCCAGGGGGGATGGTCACGCCGCAATCCCTTCTCCTCCATTCTCCTCTTGGGATCTTGGGCATGCACACACATGCGCCCGGTGTGAGTTTTAAGCCACCGGGTCCGGGACGTGAACCACGGTTGACTATGTGGGAGTCCAGTGACATAGCCACTACGCTAACTGCTGGTTCCCAACTATAGAGGTTTTTGTATGTTGATTTTGTATCTTGCCACTTCACTGTATTCACTTATCATTTTCAAAAGTTTTTTTGGGTGGGGAGGGTATTCCTTTTTTTTCTTCTTTCTTTTTAAATTTTTTTCTTCTTTATTTTTAGAGGGAGATTTTTGCTGTAGGGTACATGCGCTCACCTGGGGGACAGAGAGACAGAAAGCAAGAAATCACCCCCAAGAGGGTATGGCCATGCCACAATCCCTTCTCCTCCAATCTCCTATCAGGATTTTGGGCATGCACACACGTGCTCCTTGCGTGAGTTTTAAGCCACTGGGTCTGGGACACAAACCACAGTTGACTATGTGGGAATCTAGTGACATAACCATTATACTATCTGTTGGTCCCTCTTTTGGGGTTTCCTATGTCAGAATGGCTAAGATTTAAAAAATAATAAGTGCTGACGAGACTGTGGTGAAAAGGGAACTTTCCTGCACTGTTGGTGGGAATGTAAATTAGTACAACCTCAGTGGAGAATAATATGGAGATTTCAAAAAAACCTGCCCATAGAACTGCCATACAGTCTAGTAATTCCACTCCTGGGTATCTACCCAAAAGATAAAAATACACTCAGTTGGAAAAGTACCACACATCCATGTTTGTTGCAGCATTATTCACAATTGCTAAGACATGGACTCAACTCAAAAGTCCCAGAACAGATGAATATATTGAAAAAGTGTGGCACGTATACACTACAGTCATAAAAAATGATGATATCCTGGCATTTGATCGAAAGTGGGTGAATATGGAAGATTTAATCCTAAGCGAAGCATGCCAGACCGTGAAAGAGAAGCATTCTATGTTCCCCCTTACTACATACAGAACGTCTGCACTCCATGACAGAAGTGGGAAGGCTGGAAGGTATAAAGGCATGGAGAGCAACTGTAGATGCTGGAGACAGTGTGGAGGAGGGCGGGCAATGGAGGTGGGTAGGAGGAAGGGGGCCAAGGGGGAAAATAAGCAAAACGTTTAATGAACACAAAAATGGAAAATTATCTGATGATAATGTACAGGGTAACATCTTTTTTTTTTTTTTTTTTTTTTTGAGAGGTTTTCGCTATAGGGCGTGTGCGCTCGCCAGACAGACAGAGACATAGAGACAGAAAGCGAGAAATCACCCCCCAGGGGGGATGGTCACGCCGCAATCCCTTCTCCTCCATTCTCCTCTCGGGATCTTGGGCACGCACGCACACGCGCCCGGCATGAGATTTAAGCCACCGGGTCCGAGACGCGAACCGCGGTCGACTACGTGGGAGTCCAGCGACATAGCCATTACGCTAACTGCTGGTTCCCCAGGGTAACATCTTTGACTGGACTAATATTCAGTGTATTCATGCTGGGAAAATCCACCCTGTATGCATTAAAGAAGTGCAGTGCTTGAATGTAAAAAAATAAGAAAAAATTTTTAAAAGATTAATGGGGAAGATATTGTCCCCAAGAACAATATGTGGACACTTGCTGTACCTTCAGGAAACAAAAACCCATCTTTGTCATTTGGATCAAGTCAAAAACTTGAATTTTATTTTTATTAAGTCAAAGCCCCAAAGGTTCATTCACTCAAAACATAGTAATTAAATTCCAATCAAGTACCAGGTACTAGCTGGGGTGCGTGGAATCTATTGCAACTAAAACCATCTGAGCTCTGCCCAAGTGTGGTTTCCATTCCAGACTAGAGCTCTAGAGATAGACAGCCCCTTGCACATATTAAATGATGGTTTATTCTTCCATCCCATCTTTGGGTCTTCCCTTCATAATGCTAGGAATATTTTGTAACCCAACTTGTAGCCAGAGCATTACATTACATATGAATCAATAGAAGTTTTTGTTTTTGCTTTTCATTTTGCTATATGGCACATGTGCTCTCTAGAGAGAGACAGAGAGACAGAGGGAAAGTGAACCCCTCCTCCCTCCTGGGGAGATGATCACACCACAATTCCTTCTCCTTTATTCTCCCTTCAAGATTTCAGGCACACATGCATGCATGCCCAATGCATTTTTCAAGCCACCAGGTCTGGGATTTGAACTATACAATTGTCCCTATGGGATCCAGTTGCCTTAACCACTATGCTTCCTGGCTGGCCCATATAGATAGAAGATTTTTGTATTGTTTTGTCTTGTTTTGTTTAGGTTTTCGCCATAGGGCATGTGCTCTCACAAGAGGACAGTGTGACAGTGAGAAGGAAAATGAGAAATCATCCCCCAGGAGAGATGGCCATGTTGCAATCCCTTCTCCTCCATTCTCCTTCTGGGATTTTGGGCACATATGCACGTGTGCCCAGGGTGATTTTTTTTTTTCATGCTTATTTTTTTTTTTTTTTTACATTTTTAAAATTTCATTTTCTTTTATGCCCAGGGTGCTTTTTAAGCCACCAGGTCCAACACTTGAACTGTGGTTAGCCATATAAGAATCTAGTGCCTTAACCACCACACCACCTGCTGACCCCCTAGATAGAAATTTTTAAAAATAAATTTTAAGGTATAATTTCCATATCATAAAATCCATACACTTTTAAACCTACACTTTGTTGAGTTTTTAAAAAATTTTTGAGAAGTTTTTGCTGTAGGGTGCATGCGTTCGCCAGAAAGACAGAGAGAGCCAGAGAGACAGAAAGTGAGAAATAACCCCCCGGGGGGATGGCTATGCCGCAATCCCTTCTCCTCCCTTCTCTCTGGATCTTGGGTGCACACGCACATGCACACACACCCAGCGTGAGTTTAAGCTACCGGGTTTGGGATTTGAATCACGGTCGACTACGTAGGAGTCCAGCAACACAGCCATTATGCCAACTGCTGGTCCCTGTTGAGTTTTAAACAACATATACACCGTGCAGCTGCCACTATAATCAAGATTTAGAAAAGATTTCCATCACCACAGATAGTTCCCTTGTGCCCTTTCCCGATCCTTTCTCCACCCATGCAGATAGTGATCTGATTTCTGTCACTCTAGATTTGCCTTCCTAGAGTTTTGTATAAATGGAAACTTCCTTTTTGTTACTAGGATTTTTTGTTGTTGTTGTTCATCATAATGTTTTTGAGATTCATCCACACGGCTGCATGTATCAGTTCCTTTTCATTGCTGAGTAGCATCCTACGGTGTGGATACCCCAGGGTTTGTTTATCCATTCACCTGTCTGCAATCTATCTGGTTTGTTTCTTTTTTAGCTGCTATGATAGTGCTGCTATGAATATCCATGTCTTTGTGGATCATATACTTATATTTCTCTTGAGAATAGAGTAGGGCTGCTGGGTCCTATGGTAAATATCTCTCTCTTTCTTGGTTTGCCTTTTATCAGGTTTATGATTATGTGTGCACACTTCTCTGTATAGGAAAATGCTGTCCTATTTTCCAGAGCGGTGGTGTCATTTTGCATTCCCATCGACACTGTGTACGAGTTCCATTTGATTCTCGTGCTTCCTGGTACTTGGATCTGTCGCTCTTTAATTTTCAGTAGGATAGCTCAATGGCTTTACATTGCCTTTCCCAGGACCTCGTCTCATTTATTTACTTAGTTAGTTCATGAGAAGGAGGGCGTACATGTGCAACAGACACCATTGACAGGGTTTTACCACACCACAATTCCAGGCAGACCTGAATTCGAACCCATGGCCTCCCATATGGCTCCAGCATCTGCAGTGGCACCCTGCTACCTACCATTATGACTGGCTCCCACACACTATTTTAAGTGCTTCGTTAACTTACTTTTCACAACAACCTTCTGAAGGCTACTCCCATTTTATATATGGGGAAACTAAGGCATAGAAAAGTTAAGTAGCGGGAACCAGCAGTTAGCGTAATGGCTATGTTGCTGGACTTCCACGTAGCTGACCGTGGTTCTCGTCCCGGACCCGGTGGCTTAAAACTCATGCCGGGTGCGTGTGCGTGCATGCCCAAGATCCCGAGAGGAGAATGGAGGAGAAGGGATTGCGGCGTGACATCCCCCCTGGGGGGTGATTTCTCGCTTTCTGTCTGTCTGTCTCTCTCTGTCTGTCTGGCGAGTGCTCACACCCTATAGCGAAAACCTCTCCAAAAAAAAATGTGAAGTAGCTTGCCCGAGGTTAGAACATTATCTAGTAAGTGGCAGGGCCAAGGTTCAGGCCAGGCACTGTGATTTCAGAGGCCAGACTCTGAACGCCTTCTCCCTGTCCTTTCCCCAGCTTTTCTGTAGTAAATACAATTTAATTCGACTAAGCTATTGATTGTATGATGTGGCCTTACCATACCATATTTAACCCATACAACTTTCAAAGATTACAACAAACTTTTGGAAACATTATTGGAATATAATTTAGCATTATATTAGTATATTAGTATGAGAAGCTCTTAAAATGTACGTACCCCTAAACATTTAATTTCTAGGAATTTATCCTAACAAAAATTATCCTAGACTACTTATGAGTTGTGTTTTTGCATGCCTAATAATTTTTGTTTGTACATTGAACATTGAATTTTACTTAGTGGGTATTAGACTCTATAGCTTTTTTTTTTTTTTTTTTTGAGAGAGTGTTTTGCTTTTTTTCTTGGAGTACATAGTAAAGTTACTTGGGATCTGTTTGATACTTTCAAGCCTTACTTTTCAGGTTTGTTAAGGCATGTCCAGACCAATGTTTAGTTTAGGGCTAATTTAGCCTCACTGCTAAAATGATTCCCTTCTGAGGGCACTCTCCAAAGCCGAATGTACAGGAGGTCTCTCAGTTTCAGCTAGTTTGAAGACAACCTACTCCCAGCCGCGTGTGAGCTGGGAATTATTTGGTAAACTGCTTTTTCTCAGTTCTCCTTATGGAAATTCCTCCCGAACATGCTCAGACTTGTTATGGTTTGAATGTATGTAACCCTCCAAAATTTGTATGCTGGAACTTAAATCCCAAGGTGATGTTATTAAAAGGTGGGGCACTGGGAGATGATTAGGCTATGAGAAATGAGTCCTCATGGATGGGATTAGTGCGCAGCCACTCTGGACCAACAGCTGTCACCTAGTTCCCAAATACCTGGCAACAAATGAAACTTTCTTGAGAAGGGAAGGTTCTTTTTGTTTCCAAATCAAATGACAAGCCAAATGAATTGGTTTACTGTAACACAGTACACACACAAGCAGGGGAATAAGCAAAATAAAATCATATAAGTAAAAAGAAGTGAAAGAGAAATATAAAATCACATGAGTCCTCAGTGAACTAAACACCATGAGTCCACAGAAGAGAGCTCAAAATGTCTGAGAGACCTGGCACCAGCAGTTAGCGTAATGGCTATGTTGCTGGACTCCCATGTAGTCGAACTGTGGTTTGAGTCCGGGACCTGGTGGCTTAAACACGCCGGGCGTGTGTGCATGCGTGCCCAAGACTCCAAGAAGAGAATGGAGGAGAAGGGATTGAGGCATGGCCATCCCGGTGTTGGTCTTGGCCCCCGGCGGGGGGGGGGGGGGGGGCTGATTTCTTGCTTTCTGTCTCTCTGTCTCTCTTTGTCTTTCTGGTGAACGCACGCTGCCTATAGAAAAAAAATGTCTGAGAGACCCGACACTCAAATAGGTTCCTAGTGCTGTGAAGTCCCCAGTGTTGAGACCAAGGGGTTGTTTCCTTGGATGGAGACAACTGATGCCATTTTATTTTATTTAACTCTATGTATGTATGTATGTATGTATGTATGTATGTATTTATATTTTGACCAGAGAGGGAGGGAGAGAGAGAAAGCAAGCCACCAGGCCTGGGACTTGAACCATAGTCAGCCATGTGGGAGTCCAGTGCCCTTAACCACCATGCCACTTGCTGGCCCCAACTGATGCCTTTTTAAGTGATTACTTACATGAGGCAAAGTTATAGTGAGATGTGTCTAAAAGTGACCAAAGTACCTAATATTTATAATCCCAGCCAGGCATTTCATCTCAATGTCTAGGCATCATTTGTCAAGGGAAAAGTTTGGAACACCAACTTTCTTCTTAGCTGTGTGTGCTGGTCACAGTGGTCAGCATTAGAGGGAAAAGTCCCAAAGGCCAACTTCCCTCTTTCTAACACACCAAAGTTAGGAATTCATCATTTGGCTCCATTGCAGCTTCTGATATGAAATGAAACTTTTAAAGCATGAAGTCAATATCCTCAAGCTGAATCATGAATAAAATGTAAAACTTCTAATAATGGTATACAACTTTAAGAATGTAAACACAGGGCCAGTTGGTGGTATGGTGGTTAAGGCGCTAGACCCCCACATGGCCAACCATGGTTTGAGTCACAGACCTGGAGACTTGAAAAACATACTGTGTGTGTGTGTGTGTATGTGTGTGTGTGTGTGCCCAAAACCCCAGGAGGAAACTGGAGGAGATTGGATTGAATCATAGCTATTCCCCCTGGGGGATGAGCCTTCAATTTCCCTCTTTGTGTTTGTCTCTGTTTTCCTATGGCGAGTGTGGGTGTTTTATGGCAAAAACATTTTTTAAAAAAGAATATAATCATATCATAACGTTCTAAAAATATAATCACAACATCTGATAAATTTCACCTAGGTCTCCAGGATCATAATGCAGCAGAACAGTCATCGCAGCAATCCACACCTTGATTCCTATGACGCACATGAAAGTAAAAACTAAAATCAGAAGTTAGAGTCAAAACTAAAAGCCAAGCTCCAAACCAAGAATGCATTGTGATTCCTGATTTATTTATTTATTTATTTAGGAGAGGTTTTTGCTTAAAGGGCACGTGCGCTCGCCAGAAAGACAGATAGAGAGACAGAAATCCAGAAATCACCACCCCCCCCGGGGATGGCCATGCTGCAATGCAGTAATCCCTTCTCCTCCATTCTCCTCTCGGGATCTTGGGCACTCACACACACGTGCCTGGTGTGAGTTTAAGCCACCGGGTCTGGGACTCAAACCATAGCTGACTACATGGGAGTCCAGCAACGTAGCCATTACACTATCTGCTGGTCCTGTGATTCCTGATTTAAACTTCAGTTTTTAGCTTCAGCCCAACAAATTAAGAATCAAACAATTACTTAAAATCAGAAAATAGGGCCAGTCAGTGACAAGGTGGGTAAGGTGGTTGGATTCCACATGACTGTGGTCAGAGTCCAGGACTCAGCAGCTCGAAAAAAATTCAGGGCACTTGTGTATGCGTGTGCAAAAATCCCTCAAGGAGGAAAAGGGATTGCGGCATGGCCATCCCTCGGGTGGGGGTGCTTTCTCTCTCTGTCTCTGTTTCTCTCTGGCAAGCACACACACCCTCTGGCAAATTTTAAAAAATAAACAAGAAAATAAATTACTTTTTGGGGGGTCAAATATAAAAAGAAAGACATGAATCCAGCCTATGACTGAGGAGGAATAGTTAACAAAGTACAAACTAAATAAGAAAAGTAACAAAAGACCAAAAGAACCAAATCATGTTGTAATGATAATAGAAACAAAATGAAAAGCAAATAAACAATAAAGATAACTGGAAAGTAATAAAAAGTAAACATCTGAGTATTACTGTTGGACATTTTTGGTGGATCTGAAAGAAAAAATATGCAGATGTAAGAAATAAGACTTGTCATGATGAAAAATGAACAATTGATTGGATTTCAGATAAATGAGGGTGAAGAGCACCTTAATTACAGTTCTTACCAATCACAGGTGAATACTCCTAATGGAGTGTTGGATGACAATAGGTCAAATAGAGGAAAATGTACCAATTGGAGGATAATTTGAGAAAATAAAGAAGACCATGTGGCCTGAAGAAGGTGAGTTAGGGACCAGCAGATGGCATAATGGTTACATTGCTGGACTCCCACATAGTCGACCATGGTTCAAGTCCTGGACCTGGCGGCTTAAGCTCACGCTGGGCACATGTGCATGTGTGCCCAAGATCCCGGGAGGAGAATGGAGGAGAAGGGATTGCAGTGTGGCCATCCCCCCTGGGGGGTGATTTCTTGCTTTCTGTCTCTGTTTCTCTCTGTCTTTCCGGTAAGCACACGCCCTATAGCAAAAACCTCTCCAAAGAAAAAAAAAGAAGTGAGTTAGAGGGTCAAGAGGATGTCTAACATGTGATCATGGGACCAGCAGTTAGCGTAATGGCTATGTCGCTGGACTCCCACGTAGTTGACCGCGGTTTGAGTCCCGGACCCGGTGGCTTAAACTCACGCCGGGCATGTGTGCATTGCGGCGTGGCTATCCCCCCTGGTGGGTGATTTCTCGCTTTCTGTCTCTATGTCTGTCTGGCAAGCACATGTGCCCTATAATAAAAACCTCTCCAAAAAGAAAAGTGATCATATGAAGAGTCTTCAAAAAAATTCATGGAAATTATGGGTTTGTTTTGTTTTGTTGTGGAGAGATTTTGCTATAGGGCGTATATGCTCACCAGAAAGACAGAGAGAGAGAGAGAGAGAGAAAGCAAGAAATCACTCCCCCAGGGGTATGGCTACACCGCAATTTCTTCTCCTCCATTCTTCTCTCATGATCCTGGGCATGCCTGCACATGCGTGCAGGACTCGAACTGTGGTGGACTGCATGGGAGTACAGTAACATAGCCATTATGCCAACTGCTGGTCCCAGAAATTATGTATTATAAACAAATAATGCATGGACTATTTTTACAGACCATGGTTTGTTTATTTTTAACACCTGTGATGCTATGAATTCATAGGGTACAGCTTCCAGAAGCTCAGACTCCTTTCCATTGGTTCTCACAAAGTGTGCTTCTCTGGGTGGAGCAGGCTGGCGCTTTAGTTGAACCCAGGTACCTTTCTCTTTGGCTTCCTTCTTTTTTT
>NW_006205599.1:1374207-1378573 GCF_000334495.1 Tupaia belangeri chinensis
CGGGATCTTGGGCACGCACGCACACGCACCCGGCGTGAGTTTTAAGCCACCGGGTCCGGGACACGAACCGCGGTCGACTACGTGGGAATCCAGCGACATAGCCATTATGCTAACTGCTGGTTCCCTTTGGCTTCCTTCTTTTTATGGTCATTTTCCCTCACACGTTTTAGGAGGCTATCTCTGCTCTTAGAATGTTTAATATGCTCAATGCCCATATTAATTCTCTTGGCAAGAATCTTGCCCTTTAACCTGCTTGTTCACAACAATGCCAACAGCATGCTGGGTAACATTATAGACTTCCAGTTTTGCCATGGTAACATTTGTGGGGCATTCCTCTTTGAACAATACCCATTCCCTTGATGTCTACAATATCACCGTTATTGTAGATTTACATGTATGTCGCCAAAGGAACCACTCCATGTTTTCTAAAAGGCCTAGAGAACATATATCGGGTGCCTCTCCTCTTTCTCTTTGTGTTTGTCATTTTGGTTAATTACTGGAAGATGGCAGATCTGGCCAAAACGAAGGGTCAAAATATTTTGCACCAAAATAAACTCATACCTTATTTCCATTTTTCCACAACCTTTTTGAAGCCTCCTGATAGAGAAACCAGTGTAAGTATGGTTGATGATGAAGAGTCTATTTGAAAATGTCATTGACAGTCACAGAGTGTGAACGAGAATTACCTTCTGCACGTCTTAGCTATGAGATAAGAGTATCATTTGTGAAAAGAGGATCATTGTGTCTAACATAAGGACAAGAGGGATAATCCCAAGATTTTCTTAGGAACACTAAAGTGTTAAGAAAACAAAAGGTGGTTTTTGTTCAAATGAGAGGCCCATAAAAAGAGAGTGGGTCCGTATTAGACGACACAGGCGTGAGAATCAGTCGAGTAAGCATTAGAAGATGGCAGTATGAAATACAATGAGGACATTCTAGCTAAGAGGAAAAATAAAAGGAGACTTGGGGAAGCAATAAAAGATCCAAGTGTGGGACTGGCAGGTGGCGTGGTGGTTAAGGGTGCTGGACTCCCATGTGGTCAACCATGGTTCAAGTCCCGGACCTGGTGGCTTGGTTTCTCACTTTCTCTCTCTCTCTCTGTTCCCCTCTGGTGAAATTAAAAATAAATACATAAAGCTAAATAAAATAATTCTTAAAAAAAAAAGATTCAAGTGACTTTTTAATTATGGGGAGTGGAAATTGGTATGAAAGAAGTCTTAACACAGGGAAGATTGGACAGATTAAGGTTAGTGTAATGTCCTCTCTCTCTCTCTCTCTCTCTCTCTCTCTCGTAACTTGCTATAGGCTGTATGTACTTGCTAGAGAGAGAGAGAACGAGGCAGGGAAGGTAAGAAAGCACCCCTCGGGGGATGGGCACGCCATAATTCCTTTTCCTCCATTCTCCTTTAGGGATTTTGGGGACTCTCATACATGCCCGGCATGTTTTCCAAGATGCTTATCTGGGACTCAAACCACACAGTTGGCCGTGTGGGATCCAGTTGCCTTAACCACCATGCCACTAGCTGACTGACCATTTTTTTTTAAAGGTGTACACTGTCCAGAAAGAGAAAGAGAGAGAGAGAGAAAACACCCTCATTTCTATCTTCTGAGAATGTTCAATGAAGGGCAGAAGAGAGCTGGAGTCGCTTCTGTTTGGAGTAGCTTTCTCTAATATGGCGGGACAAACAAGAGTGAGATCGTTGTGAGAAAAAGTCTCGCTGCCAGCCTAGCTCCACTGATTGCTCCACCCACAGAAAGTCAGCAAAGGAAACAAGAAGCTCACGGATCACAGGAAAGGCACTTCTTAATCCTTGTGTAATTTAATTGGGACTAATTTTGCCAACTGCCCATTTGTCATGCTGGACAAGGGAGGTCTGGTTCCCCAAAACTGGGCAACGATTTAGCCTCGTTTAAGAGGGGCAGGTTCTTTTTATTCCCAAATCAAATGACAAGCCAAATGAAATACAGTTTCTGAATAAGTTGGTTTATTGAAACACATGCTCATGCATACTCACACACACACACACAGCAAAGGCAGAAGCGAAAACAAAATATAATCAAGTAAGTAAAAGGAAGGGAAAGAAAAATAGAAACTGACATGCGCACTCGGTGCTGGTAACAAACTAGACACCATGAATCTATGGAAACAGGTTCGAAACCATGCAAGAAACCAGTCCTCTCAAGGTGACATTCAAATAGGTCCAGAACGCCAGCAAGTCCCCAGTAATGAGGTCAAGGGACCATTCACTCAGGTGGAGTCTCCAATGGTCAATGCCTTTTTGAGGTGATAGTCCCAAGAGATGCAGTCACAGTAAAATGTCTTTCACAGTGACACTTAAAGTCACTAATATTTATAGTCCCCAACAGGTGTTCAGTCTCAATGTCCAGGTGTCATTCTTGGAAGGAAAGGTCTGAAATGACAAATTTCTTACCTGCGTGTGTTGATCACAAGGGTTAGTTTTGGGAAGAAGAGTCCCGAAGGTCAGCCTCTCTTTTACCAACTCATAGCAGTTCTTCATTCCCTCTCTGTTCCAGCTTCGGTTACAGAACAAAACCTCTAAAACATGGAGCTGACGGTGTTATGCTTCATCCTGAATAAAATATCTAACTTCTAATAATACAGTAAAACTCTAAGAATATCATCACACCATGAAGTTCTAAAACTATAGTTACACCATCTAACAAAGCTGACCTCAGTTCTCAAGCAAAGCACACATCAAAATATGCACTTATAAGAGTGCTGGGGGTGGGTGTTTCATCACTTTTTGCCTGCTCTCTCTTCCGCCATGTGAGGGTGTAGCGGCCTCTTGTGTGGTGTCATCTTAGAAGCAGAGGACAGCCCTCTAGACAATGAATCTGCTTGTGCCATGATCCTGGATTCCTCAGCCTTGCAAGAATTGCAAGAGAAAAAAAAAATTGCAAGAAAAAAAAAAAGCTGTGCTTTGTAAATTACCCAGTCTCAGGTCTCTGTAATAACAGCAGGAACCAGGAGAAGACTTGGGGTGATTCCTCTGCAGCTCGCTCTCTCTGTGCAGCTCCCTCCTCTCTGATGCTCTGCCCCACAAATTCTAGCCACTTTGGCTTTCCTAAACTCTGACTTCTGTCTCCCATGAAACTGGGCTCTGTTTAGGTTCTCCATCCCTGCCAGATTCCTGGAAACTGCCTTGAAATAGTAAGCGGAGACGTTGTCGGCTTATTTGTCTCCCAGTTTCCACAGTCCTACTCTGTCCGCTGTCTCATGCTGGAAAATTGTTACAGCCTCAGCCTGGTGGGGTGGTCAGCAGCAAACGGAACACAGTGACAGATGCCACCTGACTGCCTGCAGGTTCAGATCTCTGGTTTGCCTGAAAAAGTGCCAGGCCCAGGTACTTTGGCCAAAGTCCTGGCAAGCTGGAGGGCTGGGGAAAGGGGATCCTGGCAGGATGAAACCTTGTTGAGGGTTCGTGAGTCTCTCTCGTTTGCACACATGTGTTTGCTATCATGACTACAGTAATTTACACAAACTTAAAAAAAATATGAAAACCCCTAAACATTGTTTTATATATTTTCTTCTGTTTTGCTAGTTGTTTACAACAGAAGGAGATTTCGCATGGCAGTTAATGCTTCATGGCTGAAAGTGAAAGTCTCTTTTTCCTATTTTCAATTTTTAAAATTCCAGAAGAAGACTTTGGCTGGGCTAGTCTGGTGAGTACCTATGAGCCAACCAAAGGAGTGAGGAAATATGAGAAAAGTTATAGTTTCTAAGGTTGAAATGGTGGAAAATTATCCCCCAATGAAAAATGAAGAGCTCAGGGACCGGCAGTTAGCGTAATGACTATGTTGCTGGACTCCCATGTAGTTGACCATGGTTCGAGTCCCAGGCCCAGCAGCTTAAACTCACACTGGGTGCATGTGCGTGTGTGCCCAAGATCCTGAGAGGAGAATGGAGGAGAAGGGATTGCGGGTGGCCATCCCCCTTGAGGAGGGTGATTTCTCGCTTTTGGTCTCTCTGTCTCTCTCTCTTTCTAGTGAGTGCACACACCCAAAACCAAAAATTTGGGGGGGCCAACACCCAAAAACAAAAAAAAAAAAAAAAAAAAAAACCTCTCCAAAAAAGAAAAAAAAAATGCAGAGCTCTTCCCTGAAAACTGGAGAAGGGTGTGGGCAAAACCAGGTAAGAGGCATACACTGTAACAGTGGTTCGCATGAAAAAGAACTTAAAACGAAACAGTTGATAGGGCTGGAAGGGGCCTATTGTCTAGAAGGCTGAGTCCGTTCCTTGGCTCCATGCTTTCCAGAGTCAAGGACAAACTGGAGGAGGCCCAGGATGGAGAGAGACAATATGTGTACAGTCTCCCCAGGAGCATGCAGTAAAAAAGCAACTTTC
>NW_006205599.1:1378587-1382118 GCF_000334495.1 Tupaia belangeri chinensis
CTCCTCTGCCTATCCAAGCCTGCTCTGTTGAACAAATTCTTTCTTATCCTTTGAGAGAAATCTGGGGTTGGCCCTCTTTAGAAACCAGAATGACCTCCAGATATTTGAACCCCCTGAATAGTTTCATCTCAGTCATTAAAATGTCTAGTTCTGTGGGACCAGCAGTTAGCATAATGGCTATGTCGCTGGACTCCCATGTAGTCGACCGCGGTTTGTGTCCCGGACCAGTGGCTTAAACTCACGCCGGGCATGTGTGCGTGCGTGGCCAAGATCCCAAGAGGAGAATGGAGGAGAAGGGATTGCGGCGTGGCCATCCCCCCGGGGGGTAATTTCTCGCTTTCTGTCTCTCTGTCTCTCTCTGTCTGTCTGGCAAGCGCACACGCTGTATAGCAAAAACCTCTCTCTCAAAAAAAAAAAATGTCTAGTTCTGTGCTGTAGTCAAACCCGAGAATTCTGTCTACAGGGAGAGCTTACCCACATGCAGCATGCTGCCGGAGGGGAATGAGGTCTGCTTCTCTTCCATCTTCCCACCAAGATCATCTCTCTGAACCACAGTATTTCACACACACCCTCCCCTAAATGGGGGAAAAAAAAAGCTTTTTCTGCCTCTCCAGGGAGCATCGGGAGGGGCATGGGCAGAGGGTGAGGGGGCTCTCAGCAAGGCCCCACTTGTTTGGTACTGCTCTGTGCCTCGTGAGTGTTCCAAGCTTTTGGGCTGTGGATCGTCGCTTTACCAACATGAGCTTACGAGTTACCTTGAACCAGGTATGGTGAGGCCAGACACAGATCAAGGGGAACTGAACCTCTTTCCAGCTGGTGCTGAGCAGTGGGTATCTCTTGGACAACTGGCAGAGGTGCTGCAAGACCAGGGGCAAGAGAATGCCCTACCACAAGAAGTGGAAGTATGCACTGGGATGCCCGCTGTCAACACTAAGATTGGTCCCTGCCGCACACACAGTCCGTGCCGGGAGGTAACAAGAAATACCACGCCCTGAGGCTGGATGTGGGGAACTTTTCTTGGAGCTCAGAGTGTTGTACGCACAAAACAAACATCATCGATGTTGTCTGCAACACATCCAGTAACGAGCTGGTCCGCGCCAAGACCCTGGTGAAGAACTGCATGGTGCTCATTGACAGCACACCGTACAGTGGTACGAGTCCCACTGTACACTGCTGCTGGGCCGCAAGAAGGGGGCCAAGCTGACTCCTGAGGGGGAAGAGATTTTAAATAAAAAGCAATCAAATAAAATTCAGAAGAAATACGATGAAAAGAAAAAGAATGCCAAAATCAGCAGTCTCCTGGAGGAGCAGTTCCAGCAGGGCAAGCTGCTTGTGGGCATTGCATCCAGACCAGGCCAGTGTGGCCATGCCGATGGCTATATAGAGGGCAAGGAGCTGGAGTTCTACCTGAGGAAAATCCAAGCCCGGAATGGTAAATAAACTTACCTATCTTTGCTCTGTAAGAAAGGTGTTTAATGTTCCATGTTAAAAAAAAAAAAAAAAGAAAAAGAAAAAAAATTAGAGGAACCGAGAGCATCTGCTTTTTGAATGCCAGAGGGCATTCAAAGAGAAAGAACCCTCCAAAACCCTCCAATGGGGCCTAGTTGCTCCACAATCCTTTTTCTTCCAAATCTTCGTCTTCGGCAGGATCCTGGGCCTGCATGGGTCTGCATGTTTGCATGTTTTTCAGGCTGTCAGGCTGGGACTCAAACCCTGGTTGGCCACTCAGGATCGGCTTTCTGTGCACAGCACCTCACGGCTATGCTGCAGAGTTGGCCTAGTTTTACAGTTTTGTTACGGCCACCTGATGGGAGCTTCAGGAGAGAACAGGCACTAACACAGCACCGTGGTCGTGGGGAAAGCAGCAGTAGAGTTGAGGAGCGCAGGACAAAGGGTTTCCAGTATAACCGAAAAATGTGCTCTTCCCCGCCTCAGGATTAGCAGAGAGGCCCTTGGCTGAGGTGCAAACCTTGAGTGGGGCACCATCAAACTCAATGTTCAAAATAAATAATACTTGATGCAATATATTTTGTTAACGTTTATTTCTTTCTTCCATGAGAGACGCACAGAAAGAAATAGGCACTCCTGACAGTGTCTTCCTCCTCCTGGTATCAGCCAGCCCAGATCACAGGCACTTACCCACCCCGGTGTACAGGAGGACAGACCTCTGGACACCCAGATACAAACTCTGGACCTCCCGTTCCAATGCACGTCCATCATCTCACAGTGCTGTGTTACCACTGTGCACGGGTAGTCTCCTTAATGCAATATTTTAAAAAGTACATGGGGGTTGGGACCTGCAGTTAGCGTGATATCTGTGTTGCTGGACTCCCATGCTGTCGACCGCAGTTGAAGTCCTGGACCCGGTGACTTAAAACTCACGTCAGGCGCGTGTGCGTGTGTGCCCAAGATCCAGAGAGGAGAATGGAAGAGAAGGAATTGTGGCGTGGCCATCGCCCCTGAGGGGTGATTTCTTGCTTTCTGTCTCTCTTTCTGGCAAGCGCACACGCCCTATAGCAAAAACCTCTCCAAGAAAAAAAAAAAAAAGAAAAAGAAAAGAAAAATACATGGGAGTTAAGGAAGCTGGGTCCCACGTGTCTGCAGGGTGGTTTGAGTCCTGGCCTCCTTGACTTACTACCCCACCCCACACCCATAACATGAGCGCCAAAAATCTCAGCAGGATGGAGAAACGGAGAAGGAAATGCGGCAGGGCCACGCCCTACGGTAGGGCGCTTTCTCTCCTTTTCTGTGTCTTTCTTGCAAGAGGACAAACTTTCTGGCAAATTAAACACAGGCACACATACACACACATATTTATATTGGTGCGTGATCTCCCTTTCATCTAAGATGTCAATGTGGCTCAGTCGGGCACTGTGCATAGCGGCATCTGGTCTCCTCCTAGCCAGATTGCACCCACCCAGAACCGCGTCCACGCAGAATGTAGGAGCAGCCCCAGAGAAAAGTCCCTCCTTTAGTAATGGCCCTTCAGCAGAGCCTGCAGAAGCTGCATCCAAGCGAGGCCGGACGGCAGGCGTGGAGAGAATAGATGGGGAGAGGGGAGAGCACATAGGTCAGGCCAAGGTCCGTGGGCTGAACCGAGACAGAGGGCTCCTGGGGAGTTGTGGTGGCGATGGGGCTGTAGACAGGGAGCAGGTTATATTGGGACGCCGGGATTGTAAGCGGGGAGCCGAGCGCCCAGGTTTGGTTCTCATGCAGATAAAGCCATGCGGGGATAGACTGCGTTGGTCAGGTCTGGATACAGGTGCGTCCCTTAAAAGGCTGACGCAATATCTGAATGAGGGGCGACAGAAGCCCTATTAGACGAGCTTCAATGGATTCCAAGGTCCAAGCCGGACCTCAGTTTCCCCCGTAACAGGGTGGGGCGGCACTCCGGTGTCCGTCCTGCGGGCTGGGCTACCGCAGGGCTCCATCTGCGGGGCCGGTGCCCCAGGGCGCGCGAAGGACCCGCCCGAAACCAGGCGGGGGCCGGGGCGAGCGGGGCGGGGCGGATCCCACTGGCGCCCTGACCCG
>NW_006205599.1:1382517-1394542 GCF_000334495.1 Tupaia belangeri chinensis
TCTGGGAACTGCGTCTCGCCGCGCCCCGGCCGCTTTGTTCCCCCGGTTGGTCGGATTTGCAGAGGCCCCGAATGGGCGCGCCGCGAGGACACGCGTCTCTCTCCTGTGGGAGAAATGCTGGGGTCTCCCTTCCCCGCGTCGCGCTTTTGTCAGGTGAAAATGACAGAGCCCAGATGAGCGCGGGGCGCTGCCTGGAGGGGTCAGCGCGGCGACGGGAGGAGAGACCGAGGCGGGGCTCCGGCGGGGGTTGACAAATACTCCAGAGGCCAGTGGGATGTGGGAGAATGTATGCGTGCTGGAGGAGACGCCTGGGTCCCCCAGGTCTGATTGCTTTTGCAGGGGTTTGAGGGCGAGAAGGGGAAGGCATGTCCAGGAATGCACGGGAAATTTCCAAGTGACGGCCACCGGGATGGTGGCAGTGACACCTCTCAGGCCATGCAGGAGAGCGCAGAGTCATCTAGGGTGAGGCCTGTGTGGAGTTGGGGAGGGCGATGTGGGGGGGGGACGTTTTTCTCTAGCAAGCCCCAGGCTGGTGGACGTTTGAAGAGCTTCTTCCCTCGTGGGTTGATCCTGCCTCTGAAGCAGGCAGGGCTGTCCCAGATCCTCTGCTTCCGTAACAATCGCAGGGTCAGGACAGGTGGGTCACCTGCCCAGGAGAGCCCAGCTGGGGTGGGGGCGTCCTCAGGCTTTTTCTTTGTCTGAGGAGGAGGACTCCGTGGAGCGTCACCCTTACTCCCCACGTTTTGAAACCTCTTGTGTCCTTCCCGTTTTTCGTGATTTTCAAAGAAACGGTCCGGAGCAGCCTTCCGAAGTCATTCTCTGCATTGTCTCCCAGCCAACATTCTGGCTTTCCTCCTGAAGCCAGGATCTGTCCCTTTCGGTTCCTAGGTCATTCCACGAGGGCCGGTCCGCAGCTGTCGCAGATTGCTGGCGGTTTGCGGTGTACCTTGAGGTGGGTGGGGTGTTAAATATTTAGAGGATTTCTGCCGGTGGAGCTGGCACTGAGAACACAGGGAAGTGGAGGGCACGCCTTGCCTCGCCTCATGCCTCACCACAGCCTGTCCTGTCTTCAGGCTGGCGTTTTCTGTGTGTGTCCTGTGACCCGTATTTGCCAGGGGCTTCTGCGGGGCCGCTAGGGTGGGGCCGGCAGGCTCTCTCTGTGGGTCCTACTGGGACAGGAGTGAGGGCAGCAGGTTCAGGTCCATATGACCATTTGTGGTGTTGGTAGCGTCTGTTCTCCCTGTCTATAGGAGGCAGCTGAGGGGGTTAGGAAGAAGCAGCATATCTTTAGGAGGGGTCTCAGGGACTGCCTGTTCTTTCCAAAACAACCACACTCCCCAGAGTGGACCTTTCTAAGAGCTTAAATGACCGTGAGAATTGCCCCTAAGATCAGCCCAGGACCCTCTGGCCAAAGGGAGAGTTTGTGGGATTTGAAGTTGTTATTCTCACTATCAACTTCAGAAGGCCAGGGATACCTCTTATTCCCCCAACCTCTAATTCCTTATATACACCCAACCTGAATTATGAATTACTAAGACTTTTCTTTTTTTTTAGTTTTTGTCATAAGGTGTGCACACTTGTCAGAGAGACAGAGGGAGACAAAGAGAAAATAAGAAACCACCCTCTAGGAGGATGGCTGCGTCACAATCCCTTCTCCATTCCCCTCCTGGGACTTTGGGCATGCATGCATAAGTGCCTGGTGTGATTTTCAAGCCACTGGGTCCAGAACTCAAACTGCGGTCAGCCATGTGGGAGTCCAGTGCCTTAACCATCATGCCACCTGCTGGCCCCTACTAAGACTTCTTTTAACAAGAATAGCTGTTTCACATCAATAATACCTATACATTATAGGGAAACTAGAAAATACAGATAAACAGGCCAAAAATCATACACAGTGTTACCATGCTGAGGTAACTAAATGGTGGTTTGGGGGAGCGTCTTCTTCAGGAAGTTTTCCCCTATGCATATATGCACATATATTTATTATTACATTTCAAGGGAGTTAGTGATTCAGCCCAGCATTCCACATGCCTAGAAGAACACCTTATCCAGGAGGCAGAATACATCGTTTGGAATCAAAACTCTTGGTTCTGCCTTGTTCTGCCTCATGCCAATGAACCCCAGTTTACAGCTCAGATTGTAAGGGGTACAGGTTCACAGGCTACTTAGCCCATGTTGCTGTTGCAAGGATTTTCATGACATGAGAGATAAATTATCAAGCACCGTGGAGGGCACTGAATCGATGATGTCGTTCTGCCCTCGCTGGGTACCCTGGAAGGGGCTCTTAGGCTTAATCTACTCCTGTGATTTTCAGACTGGGTTCCCTGCGGGTCACCTAGCCTGAGTGGGTGGGATCTAGAATCCCCAGCCCTGATTCAAACCCCTTTTTTTGTGGGGGGGAGAGTTGTTTTTTTTTTTTTTTTTTTTTTTTGCTATAGGGCGCATGCGCTCGCCAGACAGAGAGAGACAGAGAGACAAAAAGCGAGAAATCAGCCCCCGGGGGGATGGCCACGCCGCAGTCGCTTCTCCTCCATTCTCCTCTTGGGATCTTGGGCACGCACGCACACGCACCTGGCGTGAGTTTTAAACCACTGGGTCCGGGATGCGAACCGCGGTCGACTACGTGGGAGTCCAGCGACATAGCCATTACGCTAACTGCTGGTCCCCAAACCCCTTTTGTTTCATATCATTGACGTTCTAGATAAAATGTAATTTGGAAAGTATATGAGTTTGACTGTCAATGAAAAGCCCCGTCTAGTCCTTCCCCCTCATCTGTAGAACATGCATGAGTGTGCCTTGCCCAAGGACACTAGATCAGCTGGTGGAGAAAACCAGCTTGGCATTTTCAGTTCAGTGACCGGTCCACCTTCTCTCACCCCTGACGGTCACACTGAATTGATCTCTTTAAGCTTCCAAGACCTGTGGCATGGGGGCACCCTGTGACTTTTGTCCATAAGTCCTGTTTCCTGTGAGTAATGCTTTTGTAAGCCTCTGTCACATCAAAGAATACTTAAGGAAGACCAATTGCTGTGTTCTGAGGTGGGGTGGGGGGATGTCTTCCTGTCTCTCCGGTCCTAGCCTCCCAACCAGAGGTGTAAGACAATCTGATGGCATCCAGAAGCCAGCCAGTGCTTGTGGATGGGCCCGGCCGCGAGCGTTTTGAGGGCGGCCATTGTGGCCCCTTTCCCTCTCTAACCTTGCGTCCCCTCCAAAGGCTCTTTTTCGAAGTACCTGCCACCTGAGTACATTTCAATGCTGGTGGCATTGAAAGAGATCAGAGGCCCTGGAGACAAGTGGAGCTGGCCAGTGCAGGATGGCTACGTCACCATTTCTGTGAAACAGGCATGCTTATTAAAAGAGGTCTTAGTAGGGGCCACGGTCCTTGGGCATCTGGACAGACTTGGACCCACTGGGCAGAGCTCTCTGAGTGAGGGCCGGTGTGAGATAGATCTTGTTTCTTGCCTGCTGTTTTCCTCCTAACTCCCTTGGCTCAGCCTGGAAAGCATTAAGAAAAAGATAATTCAGCATGGTAGCAAGGTAGACCTTGTTTGAACCTGCTTGTTACCAGCATGCAATTTAGGGGCTCATTTAAGACTTGACTGCTGCCTCTTTTGGAATATAAATGTGTATGTATACACACACACACACACACACACATATGTATGTATGTACATATTTTGGGTCCAGCAGATGGCATAGTGGTTATGTCTCTGGACTCCCACATAGTCAACCATGATTTGAGTCCCAGATCTGGCAGTTTAAAACTCATGCCAGGCACATGTGCGTGCATGCCCAAAATCCCAGAGGAGAATGGAGTAGAAGGGATTGCAGTGTGGCCTCCCTCCTGGGGGGGTGATTCCTTGCTTTCTTCCCTCCGTCTCTTTGGGGAGCACATATGACCTATAGTAAAAATCTCTCTCTAAAAATAAAGAGAATATATGTGTATATTTAAAGTTTCATTTAGTCACAATAGAGAGCATGTATGTGTGAGGGGGTGGAGGAGAGACATCCTTCACGGGGTCTTCTTATGCCACCATCCTCTTTCTCCTGCCCTCCAGTTCACCGGGATCTTGGGCACCCATGTGTGTGCTCAGAGTGTTTCATTCCAACCAGGCTGGGGATCTGAACCGTGGACGCATGGTCCGCCATGTGGCTTCTAGCACTGCAGTCCAGTATGTTACTGGCTGTGCCCCAAGCTGGGCCTGGAATATTTTGTTTTCTTTAAAAACAACTCAGCCTCTAGGCACAAGTGAATTTTAGTCTGGGGAGAATATGTTTATGTACACCCTGATGAACGGGGGTGGGGGGGGGACACAGAGCTTGCTCTGTGACTTCCTGGGAAGATGTACCATTTCGAAGCCCTTATTCCAAGAAGCAGGTGTTAAACCATTGTCTGGATGAAATTTGGGCCAAGGCCTGGAATATTGAATGAATGGATTCAGAACTTCCCACCTCTTATGGGGCTCGTACACCAAACCCCATTTCACTGGGAGGGGAAGAGACAATCTCAGTTCAACAAAATTTTCTGAATAGCTGATGGTTCTGCAGGAAAAAAACAATTCACATTGCACATCTGTTTAAATACTAGTTTCTAGAAAGTACAGTGTGATGGTCAAGACCAAGTCTTTCTGATGACAGATGACCTGCCCCATCCCAAGTCTGAGACTTAGAGCAGGACACCTCTTTGGCCTGGGTAAGGAGATAGAAGTAGAGGAGACCAGAAGGAATGTGGGCCGTCCCAAGATGGTCCCCAACGGTTGCGAAACAAGTGGAAAAGGAGAAAAGGACTGGGGCCTGCTTGTGAAACATGGAATGCAGGAAAATGGCCCAGCTAGTAGCGGGTTGAGGTTGGTTGTGGAGTTACTTTCTGGCACTGTGGCACGGGATGTTGTGGGTGCTGGGCGAGTGTTTCAGTGGAATTGGGAAAGAGGTGGGGTTGAAGTCAGCATCCCGGGAGACTTCAAAAAGTTTGTAGAAAAATGAAATTAAAGCACAGGTTTATTGTGGTGCAAACAATTTTGAAATCCTGTACAGTGGTGATGCAGCATGCTGGGAGGCTGACTCCACATGGGAAGGCTCCCAGTTCGCATCTTGAGACTACCCTGAACATGCTGGGTGTACACATGCCTGGGCCGGCTGAGGCTGGGCATGAACTGTGGCACTGAGACCCTGGTGGGTGTACCTGTTTCTGTGTTTTTCTTTCTGTGTCTCTTTCTGTCACGCTTACTCACAGGAAAAAGAAATAAACAAACTCACAAGAAATTGAAATCCCTGTGTAATTTTTTCATAATACACTGTTTCCTTGAACTTCTTGAAGGTTGGGTCCTAGTCCCAGCGCTGATCTGACCCACTGTCAGAATCCTAAGGGCGATCCCTACCTACTCGACCCGGGGCCCCAGCTCCCTGTCTCTGAGACAAGGATTTTGGCCAGCACCAGCTTGGAGGTCCTAATAGCTCCGAGAGTCAGTGTTCCTCTGGGCCCCTTCCTTCCCCAGCTGGCCTGCATGCACTGCATGAGTTTACAAACAGAAGGAGTATCCTCAAGGAAAAATACCAGCTTAGCTTTCCCTGCTGTTCTGTTGCCCTGTGTCTTTGTCTACCGCTCCCACCTGCCTGCTGGGAAGCAGCTTGCACGTGCTTCTCCCCACTGTGTCTTATTGGAGGTTAGCTGACAGTGAGGGGCTCACCTGGTTATTGCTGGGCCCGTCCTCCTCCCTTCCTCAGTGAGCTGTCTTTTCTGGAGGGTGTATTATGTGGGTGGAGGAAGCAAAAGGGCAGGGGGAATCAGGCCTTTAGTCACCTGGTGAGGCTGTCGTTTTGTATTATTTGCATGGTATGTTCATGTATGCATGCATTCACATGTGTGTGCATGCATGCATGTGTGTGTGTGTGCATGTGTTTCTAGGGGAATTCGAGAGGCTGGGGCAAGAGGAAGAGTTGGCAATCAGCAGTCATAGCAACTGGGGCCTTTGCAATTACACCATCAGAGACTCATGCGATGCCCTGCTGGCGACCAGGATACTTGGTCTGTGGGAGTTCTTCAAGTACTTTCAAGAGCTGAGGGAGTTTGCATTTGGGCTTGAAGGATATTCTTCTCTCACTTTGGGGCCTTCCCAAGATTTTGGAAAATGGATACTTTTATACATAGTATTAGTATTTGTTCTTGAACTTTCAGGTCTTATTTGTCTTCACACAGAATCACATTTTCCTTTTGTGTTTTTTTAGTTGAACCCATGGTCTCTCCTGGGAATATGCAGAAAAAATAAATATTAGAAAAGGATCAAATATTAATATTTGGCACATGGTAGCGGTATTGAGAGGAATCCTGATAGGTAATTTGGTATAAGCCTTCCAGCATGCGTGTACCTAGACCAGAATGGCTAGCACGTTTCATCCCTTACCATCGATCTGATCGAGCGAGGCCGTCAAGGACCGTGCCTGGAGGAGTGTGACGCAGGGCTGGGCTCAGTGGGGAGGAAGTCCTGAGAGTGCAGAGGGTGGGCACGGGAGCACCTCACCTGCTGGCTGGGCGTTTGCTTTCCCACAGGTAGCAATTCCCAGCACTCCCTGCTCTCAGATGTGCTAGATCAGGAAACAGCGTCATTACCTGACTTCGTATCTCCTCCCAGCATCTGCCCCCACTGGGCCTTGTCAGTCACCTGGTTCTAAACCAGAGGTACCCCTGTTGCTCTCTGGCCCTGCCTCTCTTTCCTCTTAGGACAGCCATGTGTGTATACCGTATTTCCCTGTCCCTTCTCCTCTTAACGGTCGCAGTCAGTTTCTGCCTGTCCTTATGCGTACTCATCTGTCCTATCTTCTTGTAGAGGGCGATGCCGTACTTTGGGCTGTAAAAGAAGTTTCCCATTCCCTTTGGGAGCATACCTCTTTTTTCCCACCCTCCACTCAGTCACAGGAGTGGGCACGTGACCCAGGCTTAGCTATGCGTGTCCCTGGGCACGGACATTGGTCCATAGGTGGCATGTGACCTAGACGGAGCCAGCACATCCCTCCCTAGGGTTTCTTGATTTGGAGCTGAGGGAGAATAGCTTTGCCCTTATAGCCCAGAGTTGGAACGATTGGATGGAAGGGCCGCTGGTGGCTAACCCCTGGTGGCACTTGGAGAAAGCCTGAAGGCAAATGTGGGGCATATGGCAGAGCAGAGAGAAACAGGGAAGGCGTGGGCAGACAGAGGAGGAAGCTGCCCCAGGAGTCCCGATTCCAGTTACTCAGCCCCTGTTCCTGCAGCTCCCTCTTTGATGCTATGAGCTGTCTCATACCCTAGGGTGGAAAGTAGATGATGCTCGTGTTAATTATTTGTTGTAGGTAGTGGTTACGAGGCTGGAATATGCCACAGTAACAGCTCTTCCACCCCAGTGTCTTGAGACACAGCGAGTTGACTTCTTGCTCTGTGCTGCCGTGGGTGGCAGCGTCACTCTGCTCATCGTGAGCACCCGCAGTCCCAGGCTGGTCGCGTGACCTTTGTCTTGGGGTGGTTTTTATCACGACAGCCTAAGACATCAGGACTCACTGCGGCAGGGAGAGATAAATGGAATCACTAGGAAGTGGTAACGCGTCTCCTCCGCTCACATTTCATTGGCTCGGCCTGAATTCAAGTGAGTAGAGAATTCCACTCCTAGTGACCGTCTTCAGTCACCCCAATGACCACCACACACGCTGAATGCATGACTCCTAACCAGCTTTGCAAACCTAGAAATGCCCTTGGTTTAAAATAGGATTTGTTCCTCTCTTGAAACTGGGGGGAGGGGGGCCCTAACATCCTCTTTCACCTTTTTTACATTAGAAATCTCTCTCTTACTCCCCTTTTATTCCCTTTCTTTATTCTGTTTGTGAATTTAAAAAGGAGGTTTTATAGTTGAGGAGAAAGGAGCAAGTCTAAAGAACTGATGCCATTTCATAGCTAAAGCTTCGGAAGACAGCTGCGATTCCCATTGTGTTCTCCACCTACCTTTCTCCATAAGCCCTCAGCCTAGGAGGGTTCTGTTCTATGGGTCCCCACAGCGGCGTTACCATTTTGCACCTCGGGGTGTGCTGGCTTGTGCATTTACCTCCCCTTAAGGACCACATCTGTTTCTCTGTCTCCTTCACAGCTCTTCATGTGCAGCCGGGTCTAATGAGTGCACGCTGGATCGTGAATGAGTTAGGGCTTTATGCTCCCAGTGTGGTCTGTGGGGACCAGCAGATGGGATAATGGTTACGTCGCTGGACTCCCACATGGCTGACCCAGAGACTTGAAACTCACACTGGGCATGTGTGTGTGTACGTGCCCAAAATCCTAAGAGGAGAATAGAGGAAAAGGGATTGTGGCATGGCCATCCCCCCTGGGGGGATTCCTCATTTCCTGTCTCTCTGTCTCTCTCTGATTCTCCGGCGAGTGCACACACACTATAGCAAAAATGTCTCTAATAAAGAAAGAAAGAAAGAAACTGTGATCTGTGCACCAGCAGCCTTCATGGATAAGTTAGAAATGCTGAAGTCCAGCCCCCTCACCCCAAGAGCTAGTGAATCTGCATTTTAACAAGTTCCCAGTACAGCTTGAGAGGCACAGAGGCAGGGTACCGTCATCTCCTCAGTGAAATCACAGGAAATGGACTTGCCTAAGGGTTCCATTATTGGCTGTAGACCTGGGATCGATCCCAAGTCATCTTTTGTTCTAGACTGTTGCTCATCCTTTCTGTTTCTAAGACGCTCTAGTCCTGACTTATAAAAAAATTCTTGTCAGAGGATGAGTGTGCCCACCAGAAAGAGAATTAGAGACGAAGGAGAGAGAAAAAGCACCCCCTCGATGGGGCAAAGTCATTCTGCAGTTCCTTCTTCATTTTTCTTTCCTTTTGGGATTTCGGACATGTACACACATGCCCAGTGCAGTTCTCATCTAACTACAGTGAGCCCTGTGGGGTCTGGCTCCCTAATCACCAGGCCACAGAGCCAGCATTCCACTCTGACTTTCTGTGAGTTCTGAATAGCATAGTCCTCACGAGCCCAGTGCCCACCAGCAACCTTTCACAGGCTGCCTCATCGTGATGGGATTTAGATCGCCAGGGCAATGCCTGCCAGACAGAATGCTGGGCGGAGTGGGTCCTGTTACTCAGAAAAGATTAGAATGCAACCCACCTGGAGAAAGAGGCTGATGAAACATGGCCAGCTGATGCCGAGGACTGATGGCAGATTTACGAGAATACCCAGTGACCATTTCTCATGAGCATGTGAGGCTGAGAACCCCAAGTCCACAAGGATCTGGCATGGTCTGTGAGCATTTTAGGCCAGCCCCCAAGTCCTGTGGAAGCCAGTCTACCAGCAAGTTATCTTCACTGTACCTTTTAGCCCAACAGTGGCTTCCACCTCCATGGCCACCACTCTCTAAGCCCAAATTATTGCTCACCTGGACCAGTTTACACTGGCCTTCTGTTTTCTCTGCTTCTACTCTTGTCCCTCCAGCAATTTATTTAAAATGTAAGTTAGGTCACCTTTTTCCTCTGCTGCTTAAAACCTGTCCAAAGATCTCCCAACCCACTACGAATAAAACTGAACCTCCTTCCTTTCTTGACAAGACTCAACAAGGTCCAACTCCTGCCCAAGCTCTGACCTCACCTGTGCTGTCCTGCTCTCTCCTCTCACTTGGCTCCAGCCTCCCCACTATCCCTGCAAGGCCACAAACTTGTCCCACCCAGTGGTCTTTACACTTGTTCTTCCTTCTGCCCACACAGCATAGTCCCCTATCTGGCCCGTGGTTCTCCATCTTTCCATTTAGGTCTCTGTCCATGTGTTACTCTTCAGGTGAGGCTTTTCCTGACCACCTTCTCCAAAATCCACCGCTCTCATCCCTGTCTCCTTATTACTCCCTGAAACAATGCTTTTAATTTAATTTTTTCTTATACGTGGTCTCTTTCATGTCCCACTCGGATTTGGTCCTCATGACTTTTTTTTTTTTTCCTCATGACTTTTGAGACTTTATCTTGTTCACAGCTGTTTTCCCAGTGTCTAAAGAAGTTCTAAACACATAATAGATGTTTAGAAAATATTTGTCGAATGAATGATAATTTGGTATTCTGTTTGAGGGTAGAAGATTGTTTTTTAAAATGTTTGTGTATTCCATGAGTGAGAGAGCAGAGAGATGGATAGGGCAGCACTGATAGGATCCGTCAGCACCCCCAATACTGCTGTTCATCCCTAGCTTCAACTAGCCCAGATCAGGGCCCGTGTGTGCCTATTGTATCCAGGGAGGCCTCTGGACACCACTCCAGCACCTTCCCATGTGGGAGCCTGAGAGAGTGTTGCAGTTTATTGCTTTGCCACTGTCCAGTCCCCTGAAGATCATTTTTTTTTTTTAAGCCTCAGTTTTGTAGAAACTTGATTCATAACTGTGGCAAGTAAGTTAACCTCTTTAAGCCTTGGCTTTCTTGTCTGCAAAATGAAATATTCTATTTCTCTTTCTGGAAATATGGAAAACTGAATAGTCTGAAAGCTCTCCCTTAATAAAACTGAATTTTAAAAATTTGAGTTAAAATATGACAGCAACCCCTCTACAAGTATTACTGAGCTTTTAATAAGAAAATGTGTTAGGAGACAAAACGAAGAGGGAATCATTTTTCAAGAGTATAAGCTAGTGCTGTAGCAGCTGCATAACAAACTACCCAGAAATTTAGCTTAAAAAGACTGCTCTTTTACCCACTGGGGAATCCTGCAGAAATTATTCTAGTCTTTTTTTTTTTTTTTTTTTTTAAGAGAGATTTATGCTATAGGGTGCATGCACTCACCAGAGAAACAGAGAGACAGAAAGCAAGAAATCACTCTGCGGGGTGGGGGAGGGGGGTTGATGGCCACGCTGAAATTCCTTCTCCTCTGTTCTCCTTTTGGGATTTTGGGCATGCACACACATACACTCGGTGTGAGTTTCAAGCGTCTGGATCTGGGATTCAAACCTTGGTTAGGGCTATATGGGAGTCCAGAGACAAAACCTGTGCAGAAACAACTCCTGAGAGCAGGAAGCAGCAAAAATTATGAGCAAAAAGATTAGCCCTTCAATGATAAATGTCATACATGTATTAATAACATATATTACTTATAAAATAGAGATACCAGTTAAATATCTTAAAAGAAATATTTTTTTAAATGAATAAGGGGAGGAGTTGAACTTGTAGCACAGTGGTTAAGCACTGTGCATTGGGAGCTGGGTCCCACATGACTGACCAAGTTTGAATCCAGGGTTGGATTCGTAACTGTGGCAAGTAATTTAACCTCTTTAAGCCTTGTTTTTCTTGTCTGCAAAATGAAATATTTGATTTCTCTTTCTGGGAATATGGAAAACTGAATAGTCTGAAAGCTCTCCCTTAATAAGACTGAATTTAAAAAATTTGAATTAAAATATAACAACAATCCCTCTAAAGTATTACCAGGGTTGGATTCAAACATGAGCTTGAAAAATACTCTTGGTGCATGTGCAGGTGCACCTCAAATCCTGATGGGTTGGAGAAATGGAGGAAAAAGGATTGCAGTGTGACTGTACTCCTTTGGAGGCGTGTTCTCTCTCTTGCTCTGGTAAGCACACATGCCCCCTGACAATAATATAAAAAATAAATAAAGAATCATAGAACTTGGACTTTATACTTAATGTGGTCCGATTCCTCTTGCATGTACCCTCTGGCAATAAAAAAATAAATAATTATAAAATGAATAAAAAAGGAGGGGAAGAATTGAAAATAAAAGAAAACAGCAGATCCTAGGGAAGGAAAACAAGTTCATTGGGAAAAGAGGTATTTCTCTCAGTGAAAATAATGTATCGAAATTAAAAATCCAGTGGCAAGGTTAAAATGGTAATGGATTGTTGGCCAACTGGTGGCATGAGGGTTAAGGCAGCTGGATCCCACATACCTGACTGCACAGTTTGAGTCCTGGGCCCAGCAGCTTGAAAAATATGCTGGGTGCATGTACATGCGTGCCCAGAATCCTGAGAGGAGAATAGATTATGGTGTGGTCATCCCCGCAGGGTGTACTTTCTCCCTCTTTC
>NW_006205599.1:1394573-1412117 GCF_000334495.1 Tupaia belangeri chinensis
TTTCCCTCCCTCTCTGTCCAGCTTTCCCTGGTGAGCACGTGTACCCTATAGCAGAGTTTTTAGAACTGGTAATGGATTGAGCACAGAGGGAGTGATGTTTTTCACCCTCTGCCCTAGAGCTAAAAGGGCGCTTCGTGACCTCATGCTCTTGTTTGACAGACAGGAAGCCATGCACTGGTTGAGTTAGGTGATTCATCATGATCACTACCCTGATTGGCTAGGCCAAGACTGAAGGCGGTTCTCCACTTTCTGAAATGCTTTAGTATGAAACAGAGGTGATTTGTTGTGTGTGGTTAGGGGATTGGACTAGGACCAGCGTGTGTCTAGAAGACAACTTTTTGGCTTACTAGAAGGAAGAGTTTTCCAGTCCTTAGCGCTAACAGTACACTGGGCTGCCTTGAGAGCTCCTGGCTTCCTATGCTAAGACTTTCCAACTCTAAAACTCTGATTATAATCTTTTCCCTCGGAGTGGTAGAGGAAGAGAGAGAGAAGAATTTTTGGAAAGATTTTCCTTTTCAGTGGTTAGGACATCCGTCCTTGCTCAAGATTGACTGATTCATTTCTCGATTCTTTTATTCATTGATTCGCTGCCCATTTATTGACCATCTGTTTCATGTTAGGCTCTATCTGGGCACCAGGGATATAAAGATATGATGAGTTCTGATTGCACCCTATAGGGTTTATAAGGTCACGTAGTCAGTCAGCGGGGAACTGGGAATTGAATTCAAGTGTCCTTCCTGCCTGGCCAGTTGGGCCAAGTGTTTTGTGGGTGATGACTTTCCTGGCTTTGGTTGGCAATTGCGAGGAAGAGCCTGGAGGGATTAAGCCACTGTGCATCTCCCTGTCTGGGACATACTGTGGCATCTGCCATTGGACAAGAAGAGAAGGAGGAGGGGAGGGTGTGCTAAATGGAGAATAGTCTGGGACCAGGAGATGGGGCGGCTGAGCATCTGTACCTGCTCCATTAGTCTACTATTGATAATCATTAATTTGGGGACTTAAAACAACAGAAATTTCTTTTCTTTGACATTTCCGGGGGTGAGAAATCTGAAGCGAGTCTTATAGGCTAAGGTCACGGTGTTGGCAGGCCTGCTGTTCCTTCCGGAAGTTCCAGGGGAGACTCCATTTCTTGCATCTTCCAGCTTCTGGTGACTGTCAGCCCTCTGTGACTTGTGGCTGCGTCACTCCGATCCGTTTCTGTGGTCACAGTGCCTGCTCCTCTGTCCTCATCTCTCGACTTCCTCTTACAAGGACACTTGTGATTACGTTTAACCATGAATTAAATAGAACCCACCTGAATAATGCAGAATACATTCTCCATCTCAAAAACCCTTAATCACATCTGTGAAGTTCCATTTGTGTGTAAGGAAACAATCACAGGTTCCAGGAATTAGAAGCTAGATGTTTGGGGGGTCATTACTCAGCCTACCAGACCCATGATCACTGGTCCTGTTGCTGCTGAGCTGAGGGTGTTCACCTAAGAACAGCTGAAGAAAGGAGGAACACAGAAGGGAACATTCTGCTGGCCTAACCTCTTTTTTTGTCTCCATTTTTGGCTGTCCTTGACTTATAAAAATTAATTTTTGAGTCAATATAAAAGACTGTTTGTAAAGAAAAAGTGGGTAATGGGTAATGAAAGTACACTCATTCACTCACCACCCACTATAAGAAATAGGTTGCCCGGCGGGCAGGTGGCGTGGTGTTTAAGGGCGCTGGACTCCCACGTGGCCAATTGCAGTTCGAGTCCTGAACCTGGCAGCTTACTTTCTCACTTTCTCTCTCTTTCTCTCTCACTCTGTCCCTCTCTGGGCAAATTAAAAAATACATAAATAAAGTTAAATAAAATAACTTTTTTTAAAATTTATTTTAATTTGTAAAATAATTCTTTTAAAAAACTTACCTTTATTGTCAGACTATCCCACAGTTTACTTATTCTTTGAGCTCCGGATGGACATTTGAGTTGTTTCTAGGTTTTTCTTTTGTGCTTTAACACTTACTCGCAAAGAGTGCTGCAATGAACATTCCTGTACGCGTTTTCTGGAGCTCTGTGCACACGTTTCTTGAGGGTGGGCGTGGCTGAGGCAGAGGATATTTGCATATTCCACTTTACCAGACAACATACATTAAGCTCCCAGGGAGGTGTGGATCTGTTTCTGGGCTCTGCACACTGTTCCCCCATGGCTGTGTCTCGCCCTGCACCTTTACCACACTGCCTTAATTACCAGAGCTCTAGGAAAAGTCTCTGTCTCTGGCCTGGCTAGGGCTCCCCTGTTTGTTCTTATCATTTTTTCCCCCAAAATGGTTTTCCTTCAGCAGTGGATATAGTTTCATTAGCACTGTATCTTTACCATCACCTGATATTGTCACGCTTCAGAATTTTTGCCAGTCTGGTGAGTACAAAGGGGAATCTCATTATGGATTTAATTTGCATTTCCCTGAATACTAATGAGATTGGGCATCTTTTCATATGTTTATTGGCCATTCATGTTCTCTCTTCTGTGAAGGCCTGTTGAGTCTTGCCAGTTTTTCTCTTGTTATGTACAGATTTATTGGAGTTCTTTGCATATTCTGAGTGCTAATCTTCTGTCACTTATATGGTACTTATATCTTCTCTTAGACTGAGGTTTAGTTTTTCATCTTTATGGTATTATGTATTTTGATGAACATAAGTTTTTAATATTTTTGTGGCCTAGGAAAACATTTGCTCCATGAAATCTTGAAGATATTCCTCTATACACTTCAGGGGTTTTTTTTTTTCCCCAAATAATTATTTATTTAACTTTATTTATTATTGTTATCTTTTAATTTGATGAGAGACAGGAGAAGCACAGAGAGAGAGAGAGAAAGGGAAAGGGAGAAAGCAAGTTGCCAGGTCTGGAACTTGAACTGTGGTCGGCAGTGTGGGAGTCCAGTGACCCAATCACCACACCACCTGCCGGCCCCTAAACTTCCGTTTTATAGTTTTCCTATTAGCATTTAATATCTTGTTTTTGTTTTATTTATTTATTTATTTTGCCTTAGGGCATATGCACTTACCAGAGACAGACAGAGGGAGAGGGCACCACTCCAGTGAGAGGTGGTCACACTGCAATTCCTTCCTCTCTCTTCTGCAGCATGTTGGGGTTTGGGGCATGCATACATGCATGCCTGGCATGTTTCTCAAGTTGCTGGGGCTGTGACTCAAATTGTGCAGTTGGCCACGTGGACTCCAGCTGCCTTAACCCCTAGGCTGCTGGACCAGCCCTATTTCTTAGTCCATCTTGAGATGATTTTTTTTTTGGAGAGATTTTCACTGTAGGGTGCGTGCGCTTGCCAGACAGACAGAGAGAGACATAGAGACAGAAAGCGAGAAATCACCCCCCAGGGGGGATGGTCATGCCGCAATCCCTTCTCCTCCATTTTTCTCTCGGGATCTTGGGCACCCACGCACACGTGCCCGGCATGAGTTTTAAGCCACCGGGTCCGGGACACGAACCGTGGTCGACTACGTGGGAGTCCAGCGACATAGCCATTATGCTAACTGCTGGTTCCCTTGAGTTGATTTTTTAATATGTTATGAGGCATCAGTCCAAAATTGTCTTTCTATGTGAAAAACAAGTTGTTTAGCACCAAGTATTAGGAAGTTATTCTTTTCTCTGCAGAACTGTAATGTCCAACCTTGTCATAAACTGACTTTCTATAATGTGTGGGTCTTCTGGGTTCTTCATTTTCTTTTTCTTTTCTTCTCTGTTTTGGGAGGGGGGTGGTTTTGCCATAGGGTGTATACACTTGCCGGAGAGAGACAGAGAGAGGGAAAGTGAGAAATCACCCTCCAGGTGAGATGGCCACACTGCAGTCCCTTCTCTCCCATTCTCCTCTTGAGATTTTGACCATGCACACACACCTGTAATTTTCAGGCTGTTGGGTCTGAGACTTGAACTGTTGTCGGCCAGTGCTTTCATCCCCAAACCACCTGATGACCCTGAGTCTGTCGTTCTTTTTTTTTTTTTTTGGAGAGGTTTTTCGCTATAGGGCGCGTGCTCTCGCCTAACAGAGAGAGACATAGAGACAGAAAGCGAGAAATCACCCCCCAGGGGGGATGGTCACGCCACAATCCCTTCTCCTCCATTCTCTTCTCGGGATCTTGGGCACGCACGCACACGCACCCGGCGTGAGTTTTAAGCCACCGGGTCCAGGACGCGAACCGCGGTCGACTACGTGGGAGTCCAGCGACATAGCCATTACGCTAACTGCTGGTTCCCATCGTTGTTCTTTTATTTTGAGAGGTTTTTGCTATAGGGCACGTGAGCTCACCAGAAAAGACGGAAAGAGACAGAGAGACAGAAAACAAGAAATCACTCCCCCGGGGGAATGGCCACGCTGCAATCCCTTCTCCTCCATTCTCTTCTTGGGGTCTTGGGCACACATGCACACATGCCTGACATGAGTTTAAGCTACTGGGTCTGGGACTCGAACCGCGGTCTACTATGTGGGAGTCCAGCAAGACAGCCGTTATGCGATCTGCTGGTCCCAGGGTCCGTTGTTCTTTACCACTGAACAGTTTGGCCCTGCACCAGTAGCACACTGTCTTAATTGCCAAAGCTTATGAAAAGTCTTGATATCTGGTGTGGCAAGTTTTCCCATTTTTGTCTTTAAAAGTGCTTTAGTGTTTTCCTCATCCGTGTACATGTTTATGATTTGCTTAGAATTATGTGTGACAGTGTGGAAACTCACACATACACACTCTCAAAAATCTGTTAGGATTTTGATGGGAAGAGCATTGGATGTAGAGATCAATAGAAAATTGCTGGCCCCATGACCTAGTGTTTAAGGAAGTTGGATTTCACATGGACAACCATGTGGTTTGAACCCTGGCCTGGGTGCCTTGAGAACAATAGAGAATTGATGTTTTTAAGGTATTGAGTGTTCCAATCCATAATCATAAGTCTTATGCATTATATGTTAGAGGACCTCAAAAGGTTTATGGAAAAATGGAGTTAAAGCACAAGTTTATTTTGGTGTAAAAGTTTTTTGAAAAACATACAGTTTTTTCATAATACACATTTATTTTTTATAAACTTTTGGAAGAACCCCAGGTGTTTTTGTCTATTCCATTGCTAATAACAGGAAACACCTGAAACTGGGTGATTTATTAAAAAATGGAGGTTTATTCAGCTCACGGTTTGGAGGTCCAGGGCCTGGAGCCCTCTCTGGTGGGGTTTTTCTGGCTACTTCACAATGTGGCAGTGGGCAGGAGAGTGTGGCCTGTGTTCCTCGCGGGCCTCTGCCTGCTTCATTTCCTGTCCTTATAAACCTACCGGGTCCCAATCATCGGCTCCCCTGCCATAACTACCCAATCTCTGATCTCTTCTAAAAAGTCCAACCTTATCACACCATAATTGGATCAAATTTTCACCTTCTTAATCCCATAATAGCTCCTATGTGAATGGGGGGTGCATAGCAAGCAATAATACCAACTCTTTGATATTCATTGATGCCAGCATATTTAGCATCTCAACATTTTCATCCTCCAGCTGTTGGAAGACTGTAGCCGTGCTAAGCTGTAGATTCCTTTGGAGTTTTCTGATAAGCGGCCATGTCATCTGAGAACAGCGAGGTGTTGTATGTTTCCAGTCATTATTCCTGCCCCATGACTACCCCGGGTAGAGCCCCAGTACTTGGTGACTGAGAGTGGTAGAGGTGGAGACGATTGCCTCATTCCTGCCTTAGAAGGGAGTGCTTCAACATTTTCTTATAAAGTATTGTGCCTGCTGCAGGTTTTTAGAAATATACTTGTCACTCTAAGGTGTTCATTTGCTAAGAATTTTCTTTTATAATTATGTTGTATTTTTTTAAAAAAAGCATTTTTTAGAGTTATTTATTTAATTTTATTTGCCATCATTATTCTTCAGTTTGACCAGAGAGAGGGAGAAAGCAAGCTGCCAGGTCCAGGATTCAAACCACGGTTGGGCATGTGGAAGTCCAGTGCCTTAACAGTCGCACCACCTGCTGGTCCCCTATTGTATTTTGTCTAATAGTTCCACTGAGATAATTTATGTTTTTGGCCTTTTGTGTGATTAAGTGGGAAATCATATAAATTAATTTTACCATTAAACCAACCTTCCCTTTCTGGATTATACCCAGTTTGATCATATTCTTTGTTTTTTTTTAATGTATATAGTTATTTAAACAATCCTGGATTCGATTTGGTCTTTTTTTTTTTTTTTTTTGGTCTTATAAAGCTATGTCTGTCTGCAGTATTGGCCCTGTCTTGTTTTGATGTCAAGATTGTGCTACCCTTCCTTATAAGCTAACTTGGGGTCGACAAACTTCTTCTATACCCTGGAATAGTTTGTGTAAGAATGGACTTCTTGGGGCCAGCAGGTGGCGAAGTGGTTAAGGCGCTGGACTCCCACATGGTCCACAGTGTTTGGGATCCTGGATCCTGCAGCTTGAAACTCCATCCAGGCGTGTGAGTGACCAATATCCCAAGAGGATAGTGGAGGAGAAGGGATCGTGGTGTTGCCATCCCCCCTAGAGGGTGATTTCTCACTTTCCCTCTCACCATGTCTCTCTCCGGTGAGCGCACATGCCCTGTGGTAAAAACCTTAAAAGTCCGGTAAGCGCACATGCCCTGTGGTAAAAACCTTAAAAAAAAGTATATATACACATACACACACACACACATATATACCTATATATATATATACACACACATATATACCGGTATATATGTGTGTATATATACATATAAAAGTATATATGTATGTGTGTGTATATATATATATGTGTATATATACATATAAAAGTATATATGTATGTGTGTGTGTGTATATATACATATAAAAGTATATGTGTGTGTTCTGCCTCTTTTCCATCCTCTACCATGACTAAAAAATGCGCTTTTAAAATAAATAAGAGCATTTTTTTTTCTGTACCTTCAGACATGGTAGCAGGTTTATATATGTATATATGTATATATATACGCACACACACACATACATACACACATATATGTCTATGTATGTATATAAAATAAAATATAAAATCTTGGTTTCCTTCTTGAATGGTTAGTAGAACTTGCCAGTAAATTCGTCTGGGCCAGGTACTTTTTTTTTTGGAGAGGTTTTCATTATAGGGCGCATGCACTCACCAGACAGACAGAGAGAGACATAGAGACAGAAAGCGAGAAATCACCCCCCAGGGGGATGGTCACGCCGCAATCCCTTCTCCTCCATTCTCCTCTCGGTATCTTGGGCACGCACACACACGCGTCTGGCATGAGTTTTAAGCCACCGGGTCCGGGACATGAACCACGGTCGACTACGTGGGAGTCCAGCGACATAGCCATTACGCTAACAGCTGGTTCCCAGGGCAGGTACTTTTTTTCATGTGAAAATTTAAAATCATTGATTCACTTTCTTTGGATTATATATTCTATCTTCCTGAGTCACCATTATTTTAGGACTTAATTCATTTCTGAAATATTTCAAATTTCTTGACGGTTACTAATATTGCTCTGTATCCCATTCTTTCTCCTCCTTTCACTCTCATTAGACATGTGTTAGATGTTCTTACTCTGTGATCTTTCACATCTTATTTCTGATTTTCTTTATTTTTTTGTCACTGGTGCATTATGGATAATGATCTGGATCTCTGTCTCCTCGACCATATTTAACGTACTGCTAAATGTATCTGTTGATTTTAAATTTGAATTTAAAATCCAAATTTGAATTTCTATTTAGTCCTGTTCCAGAACTGTTTGGCCATATTTTATGACGACTGTTCCTTCTACATATCTTAAATTCACTTTCATTCTTTTAAACATATTTATGCTGTATTCTAAATCTGATCATTCTAGCATCTAAACAAACTGTTTTTGAAGGACAATTCGGTTATCTCTTGTTTCTGTTGGTTCTCAATCAGGGCGCGTTATGTGTTTTGCCTTTTTTTTTTTTTTTTTTTTTAAGTTATGTGTTTTGTCTTTTTTTTTTTTTTTTTACTGTGAGTTTGTATTCCTTGGGATTTCGTAGGAATTCTCCAAGGCCTGGGGTAAAGGTGAGCTCCTCCTGAAAAGATTTGTAGTGAATTCTGCTGGGTGTCTAGGGACGCCACCGGGACTGGCCCGCTAGATTGTTGATTCTTGAGAAATGTACTGAATTTAACTTGGGTCGTATACATTTGGGCTTCAAATTTATGTGAAGGCAGGCTACTGGTTACAGATTTTCAGGGAAGTACTGCTTCTTTTCCATCCTCTACCATGGCTAACAAATGCGCATTTAAAGTAAATAAGAGCATTTTTTTTCTGTACCTTCAGACATGGTAGCAGGCTTATCTCGAGCTTACCCTTTTACTGATAAGTGTAGCTCTTTGAGGCTGTATTGGTTTCTCAGGGCTACTACTGTAACAGAGTATCATAAACTGGGCGCTTCAACCAACACATTTATTCTCTCATGTTTCTGAACACTAGGAGCTGTGTATTTGCAGGGCCATCCCCTCTCTGAAGGCTCTAGGGGCAAATTTGTTTCAGGCCCTTCTCGGAGCGTCCGGTGGTTGTCAGAAATCTCTGCTCACTCTTGGCTCCATTGTCACCTTGCATTTCCTCTGTGTCAGTGTGTGCTGCTTTTCCTTTTCTTATAAGGCCACCAGTCAGATGGAATTAGGTCCCACCTCAAAGATCACATCTTAACTTGGTTACCTTTGCAAGGTCACATTCATGGGTACTGGGGGTTAAGACTTCAACATATCTTTTTGAGGGTTCAACCCATAGCAGGGTCCAAGCTTTCTAGAGGGATGCCTTGGGCAAATATTGCTCAAAATGTGAGGACTCACATCAGTATTGCACCTGGGTGTTTATTGTAAGTAAATTATCAGGCCCGCAGACTTGCTGAGTGAGAATAGTGGAGGATAGGCTCAGGAGTTTGTGAATTAACAATGCTCTGTGGTCTTCGTATGCAGGCTGGAGTTTAAGGACCATTACCCCGGCTGTGTCTTTTTACACCACACCCTGGCAGGCTTTGTGGAGTTAGTACCCTCGGTTTGCCTTTCTGGAGGTCTGCTTTGATTTCATCTTTGGCCTCTAAGGCACCCTGACGCTGACAGTATCGCTACTAAGTTTTAAAATTGATTACGTTTTTTTGCTTAGAAAATTTTGAAACCCAAAGAAAAGACAAAAGGACAATACAAAGAGCATCTATATTATTCTTAGCTTGGCATGCTCACTCCATCTCTTTCTGCGTTTTCCTCCTGCTTTACCGTCTGAAAGTAGGCTACAGACATCAGGCCACTTCACCCTGAATAGTTCATTCAGCATGTCTCTCGAGGACAAGATATCCTTCTAGAACAAGATTGTTCTACTCCAGCTTGTTGGTTTCAGGATCCTTTCACAGACTTAGCAACATTGAGGACACGCCCTGCCACGTTATTGCTTATACGGCTCTTATCATTCAGTATTACCACATTAAAATTTAAATGGATCAATTTTTAGATATGGACTTGTTAATGAACTTAAAAATACTAAAAACCCGTTACACATTAAAATAAGTAACACTTTTTTTTTTTTTTGGAGAGGTTTTCACTATAGGGCGCATGCACTCGCCAGACAGACAGAGACAGAGAGACAGAAAGCAAGAAATCACCCCCCAGGGGGGATGGTCACGCTGCAATCCCTTCTTCTCCATTCTCCTCTCAGGATCTTGGGCACGCACGCACACGTGCCCAGCGTGAGTTTAAGCCACCGGGTCCGGGACTCAAACTGTAGTCAACTACGTGGGAGTCCAGCAACATAGCCATTATGCTAACTGCTGGTCCAGTAAAATGTATTAGTTGTATTAAATCCCAACCCTCAAGTGTAGGTGTTCTTAATATTCGTGATGAAACAAAAAGCACACATAAAGTATTTCTGTTGCACACCAAAGTGTGATGACCGTCTTGAGGAAAAGCCTGTGTGTCATTTGACTTATATACTGAATTATCTCCTTTTTCTCATGGTGATTTCCTGCTTTCTGTCTCTCTGTTTCTCTCTTGTGTGTCTGGTGAGCGCATGCGCCCTATAGCAAAAACCCCTCAAAAAAAAAAAAATACATTTTACTACCTTATCAAGGACATTCTTAAATGAAACAAGAATTTGTTTTTTTCCTATTGCATCATGGTGAAGAACACAGTGACTACTGGTGGAGTTGATTCCACTGCCCTGATTCATGCAGTAGCACCAGTTACACTTGCTCTTCATTTTGTTTTTGCAGTAGGGTGTGTGCGCTCTCTAGAGAGAGAGAGAAAAAAGTGAGAAGTGAGAAATCACTCCCTCAGGGAGGATGGCCACTTTCTCTTCTAGGGATTTTGGCCACACATGTACAGGTTCCCAACATGAGTTTCAAGCTGCCAGGTCCTGGACTTGAACCTCACAGTTGGCCTTATGGGATTTAGCTGCTTTAACCTCCGCGACATCTGCTGGCCCCACCAGTAACGGTTTTTTTATTTGTTTGTTTGGTTTTTAATACCAGAGGGTGCACACACATGTGAGAGAGAGAGAAGGAGAGAGCTGACCTCTCCCTACACACACACATAAACAGGCCTGGTCATCACACAATCCCTCTCTATTTTTCTTTCTTTCTTTTTCTTTTTCGAGAGGTTTTTACTGTAAGGTATGTGCGCTCGCCAGGAAGACAGAAAGAGACAGAGGGACAGAAAGCAAAAAATCACCCCCCAGGGGGATGGCCACGCCGCAATCCCTTCTCCTCCATTCTCCTCTCGGGATCTTGGGCATGCACGCACACGTGCCCGGTGTGAGTTTAAGCCACTGGGTCTGGGACTTGATCCGTGGTCGACTACATGGGGGTCCAGTGACATAGCCGTTATGCCATCTGCTGGTCCTTCTTCTTCTATTGTTCTATCATGTCAGGATCCTGGGCACATACACACATGCCCAGTGTGTTGTTGAAGCCACCGGGCCAGGAAGTGAAACTGCAGCAGGCCGCACGCGATCCAGCGCCCTCTGCACAGCACTTGACTGCTGTACTAGGGGCCAGGCCGCCGGTGGCAGTTGTACTTCTCATTGCTTTCGCACCATTAGTGGAAATTCGACACGGCGAAAACGGCCAGCATCTTACTATTTGCTGTAGTCTGAGTACGTGCCCCCCAAATCCATGTGTTGAGCCATTGTAGTGGGATTAAAGATTAAAAACTTGATCTAATTATTTGTGCTAAGGGGGGTGGTTACTTTGGGAAAAGACTAGTAATTAGGTGGTTAGGGCAGGGCCCACGTGAGACCTGGTGGGTTTATAAGGAGAGGAAATGAGGGGAAGACCGACAGGGAACACTGACCTCCCCTCGCCGTCTGTGCCTGTCCTCCTCTGTCTTCTGTTGGCACGTGGAAGCCATCCTAATGGTAGCCTCATGCTTTTGGATTTTCTGCCATCTGGAATCTTGAGTCAAAAAAAAGTCTTGTCTTTATACCTCACCCAGAGCTAGTTATTTCTATAAACAACACAGTAATAGAGTAAGACAGTGTTATTATTGTTATCGTTTGACCTCACAGAGCACTGCAAAGGTCCTAGAAACCCCTGGAAGGGTCTTGGGGTCCCCCAGGAGTCTATAAATCACTGACTTTTTCTTTTTCTTTTTCTTTTTTTGCTAGTGAGCATGTGTCTCTCAGGGAGAGACAGATGAAAGAGAGCAGGAGAGGAGAAAGCGCCCCCATGGGGAATGGTCAAGTACAACCGCTTCTCATTCAGCTCTCCCTCTGGGATTTTGGGCACGCCTGCACATCTGCCTGGCATGCTTCTCAAGCTGCCAGTCCAAGACTTGAACTGCACAGTCAACCATATGAGATCCAGCCACCATGGGACCAGCAGTCAGTATAATGGCTATGTCACTGGACTCCCATGTAGTCGACCGCGGCAGTTCGAGTCCCGGACTCAGTGGCTTAAACTCATGCCAGGCATGTGTGCGTGCGTGCCTAAGATCCTGAGAGGAGAATGGAGGAGAAAGGATTGTGGGGTGGCCATTTCCCCCTGGGGAGTGATTTCTCACTTTCTGTCTCTCTGGACAGCACATATGCCCTATAAAATCTCTCAAACGAAAAAAATAAATAAATAAAGAGAGATCCAGCCACCTAGTCGGCCCTACAGTCCTGTACAGTAAAAACCCATTGCCACACCTATAAAAATTCTAGTCCCACAGCTTCATCCAGCAAATTAGCCCGATTATTATTAATTTTTTTTTGGAGAGGTTTTTGCCATGGGGTGTGTGCGTTCACCAGAAAGACAGAGAGAGAGACAGAGACAGAAAGTGAGAAATCCCCCCCCCCAGGGGGGATGGCCACGTTGTAATCCCTTCTCCTCCATTTTCCTCTCGGGATCTTGGGCACGCACGCACACACGCCCTAATTAGCCCAATTTTTAAAAAACATCCTTTATTGGTGTGTGTTTGTTCCTATTTGGCCCAGTTAGATGTCACACATTGCATTTGGTTATTTGACATTCTGTCCAGCCTGGAACAGCCCTCCCAATTCTCCAAAGAGTCCAGGCTGGCTGTCATGCAGAATGTTCTGGATGTGTCCATCTTGTCCTCATGGGTGGACTCGGGTCCAGCAACTGTAGCAAGGAGGCCATGCTGATACTGAGGAGAACCTCCCTCTGCCTCCTGCCAGAAAGGCGGTGCCATGACTTCATAAAGCCAACGGCAAACTTGGCAGAAGATGAACGATTTGTTTGAATCCAGACTTTTTAGTTGTGTTCAGTGGGAGGGTAACACAGGGTGTCTTCTCCGATACCGTCGGAAACAGGTCTCCTTTGATTTCTTGTTGAGGTTTGTGGGTGTATGCGTTAGAATTATTTGGGGTTCAGAAAGAGACCAGGTGTGCTGGTCCCTATCACTTCGAAGTCTGGAGTGGGACTGACTTCAGGGTGGGTGTGAGCCAGCACTCGAGGTCGGCACTGGAGCTGCCGGCTCTCTGGCCTCGCCTTCACATCCCTCGGTCCCTGCTCGGCCGTGGGCCTGGCCCTCCTGTAGACGTGGATGGCTGCCAGCTCCTGTGGGCTCTTGGATTCCTCCTTGCTGTCCAGCAGGAAGGGGCATCTATCTGAGGAGCTTCTCCCAGGAGAGACGAGGAAGCGTCTTCCCCAAGCCCCCTAGCAGGCATCTCGCTCTCCTGGTCCTGGTCACATGCCCGTCGCTGAGCCAGTCCCTGTGGCAAGGGCGTGGGGTGTGCTGACAGACCTAAACCAGCCAGCACCCACCCTGGCGCCGGGGTACGGTCAGCTTCTCCATCATAGGGACCACGTGGTCTGGGAAGGGGGCCCAAGATGAAAGCCAGCTGGGTAGGGGGTTGCCAAACCAGCACCCACCCACCACGGCTTTAGTGTCCACGCTAATTTAAAACACGTGCAGAGTGCCTGCCGGGCGGCAGCTGGGCCACACCATCCGTCAGCCGGTCGGCAGGCACACTCAGTCGTCTGCTCTCTAGTGAGCCGCGACAATGGGCAGGGTCTGGGTCACCCCTGAGGGCCACGGGTGGAGGCGTGGCCGCCACGTGTTTCTCACACAGTGCTGGTGACCTCAGCCATGCGGCCGTCATTCAGGGCGGGCAGGGCCACCTTTCTCGCAGATGATGAGACCATAACAGGGCCAGGTAGCCCCTCAGGCTGCGTGGTGAGTCGGCAGTAGTGCTATGTGCAGACAGGCCGCAGCACCACCTGGCCCAGGACTGGTTGGGACTTTGGGGTGTAGGTTCTGGTCCCAGCTCTACCCACAGGTGAGCTGTGTGGCCTTGGCCTCAGGGCCTCATGGAGTAGGTGGGGCAGCTTCCTTAACGGCTCCCGCTGCCCCACCATGTATGTCTTCTAGAAGTGCTGACTGCCCTGAGCTAGGGAGACCCTCTCAGATGCCCTGCAGAGCCTTGGAGTCCTGTAGGGTTTTTATTTTATTTTATTTTTGAGAGGTTTTTGCTGTAGGGCGCATGTGCTTGCCAAAAAGACAGAGACAGAGAGACAGAAAGTGAGAAATCACCCCCTGGGGGGATGGCCACGCCACAATCCCTTCTCCATTCTCCTCTGGGGGATCTTGGGCACGCACGCACATATGCCTGGTGTGAGTTTAAGCCACCGGGTCTGGGACTCAAACTGCGGTCGACTCCATGGGAGTCCAGCTACATAACCATTACGCCAACTGCTGGTCCCAGTTTTTGATGCTTATGACGAGGAGCTGGCAGAGATGGTACCAACGAGGAGAGGCAGCACTCTCAGAAGCTGCCTCCCCACACATACTGGGGAGAAGGAGGCGAGAAGGGCAGGATTGGCTGGGGAGTTGCTAGTGCGCCTGCCCACTGCGACCCAAGAGAATTACATCTAGCGTGCTTTGGAGGTGCTCTCGTCCACTTCTCTTGTAACCGGCTAGCCCTGTTGCCAGGCTCCCTGTCTTGGCAGCTGGGACATCTCAGGAGAGGCTGGAATCCAGGCTGTGAGGTCAGCCTGCGCCAGCCCAGCCCTGCAGAGTCCTCTGGGGGCGTGGCTGAGGCTCAGCACCTCCCTGGAGGCTGCTGTCTGAGTGGGGAGGCGGCTTCCCTGCAGGGCATGGGCAAATTCCCCCGCTGACACGACTCTGCCGTCAGCCACCACAGAGCTGGTGGCAGGATGAGGTCAGCCGTGACTGTGGCATGCCTGGCACCAAGCAAGGAGCCGTGGGCTAAGAGTCACTCCGGGTGGGAGCGCAGGTCTGGGAGGAGAATTACAAGCCTCCTGGCTAAATAGACCATACCAGTCATGGTGGATCAGGCTTCCCTTTCTATCTGCAGGCTTCCTGACAGTTTGCAAACTGTTCTCATATCAGATGTTGGAGCCACGCTCACAAAGGCGGTGGCTTCTGGTTTTCGGTGTTGTAGACCTCAATCGTTACCCGCATTTGAGATTGAGAGATGTGGCCCCCGAATCCAAGATCCTGGCTTCTGCGGAAGAATCAGCATCTGGCCACGCAGGACGATTGCGCAGGGCAGCATCCGGCGGGCTGAGGAGCGGCCGTCCCTGGGGCGCACGCTTCCCAATCACGCAGCCTTCCTGGCCTGCGTGCTGTGCTGCGGTGTTTACATCCCTCCTCTCACACCTGGTCTTTTCTGTCACTGGCCTGGCCTTCGATTCTGTATTTCCAGAGCAACCTGGGGAGAAGGGCATTCGTAGTCCTGCTTTGCCAATGAGGTAGCCAAGGCTCAAACTGGTTTCAACATGTCACGTAGGAAAATAGTCATGGCCTGGTTCAGCCATGGCTCTGCCACTTACTGGTTCTGTGACCTTGGGCGAGTTACTTGTCCTATCTGGACCAGTCCCGTTCATGAAATGAAGAGTTTGGGACTAGGCGGCATGTTAGTACAGAGTCCAGAGATCAGAAGAGGAGAGGAGAGGGCATGGCTGAACAACCCAACAGACAAAGGACTTTTCTCTTTAAAGAATTATTTTAATTCAATTAATTAATTATTATTATTTTAAACTTGGCCAGAGAGAGACAGAAAAAGAGAGAGGGAAAGTGAGAAAGCCAACTGCCAGGTCCAAGCTCAAACTGTAGTCAGTCATGTGGGAGTCCAACACCCTAACCAACACGCCACCTGCCAGCCCCAAGCAAAGGAATTGTTAAAAGGATGTCTGATATTCTGTTTGTTTGTTTGTTTGTTTTTGAGAGGTTTTTTCGCTATAGGGCGCATGTGCTTGCCAGCCAGACAGACAGAGACAGACAGAAAGTGAAAAATCACCCCCCGGGGGGATGGTCACGCTGCAATCCCTTCTCCTCCATTCTCCTCTCGGGATCTTGGGCATGCACACACACACGCACCTGGCGTGAGTTTTAAGCCACCGGGTCCGGGACGCGAACCACTTCGACTACGTGGGAGTCCAGCGACATAGCCATTATACTAACTGCTGGTTCCCCTGATATTCTGTTTTAATCCATTTGCTTTTCTATGATATAAGTTTTCTCTGCCTTCTGGAACTTCCAGTAAAATTGGCTCATTAAAAGAAAAAAGAATATGGGCTGGACTGATTAATCCAGGCAGGCTGCACGAAGAGGAGTAAATGGTCCTCCAAATGCAATTCGGATGCCCTTCTGCACAGAGGGAAGCTTGCGCCAGGCAGTGTGCGATCAGGCTTGGAAGTGAGAATGTGCAGTTGTGTCTGAAGGACTAGACTGTCTTTGAGTTGAGAATTAGTGTCATTTTGGGGAAGAGAGAGAGATTGAGATTGAGGGGACCTGTGGAACTAAGCCTTTATTCAGGTCCATGGCATTTGCCCTTATGCTTCTCCCTGGGGTTGTAGATTGGCAAAGAGTGGCCAATCCACAGCCTTTTTTCTGTAATCCTGTCGGAGCAGCAAGGTCTCAGCACTTGCCTTTGCCTTTGAATCCTGCCTCTGAGGTTCTCAGCCGCGCGTGCGGGCCGGCAGCCAAGGGCTTCCTGTTCCTTTGCACGTTCTTGCATTTGTCTCCCCTTTGTGCTTCAGTCTGACCCACAGTTACGTCTGCTGAACAGGTGGTTTTCTGTGAGCTGCATGATAGGGAACGCCTGGCCCCTGTGCCCTATTTGGCTTCTATATTTATTTGAAAGTGTATTTTTAAAATGAGCTCATAAATTAGAAAATGTGTAAAAAATAGAAAGAAAAAGTTATCATTTCCACCACCTCACTACAGTTGCTAATAACACAGGGAATCTTTCTAGTAGTTTTCTACTTGTGTGCTTAATTTGTAAAAATACCTAGTTGCAGTTTTACATAAGCATTTCATGTTCTGCTTATCCCTTTTAACATGGTAATAGAAACAGCTTTTGTTGTTTCAGGTCTCATTTTTAATGGCTGTATCTATTCCAGTAAGTTGAGCATAATTTATTTAGGTATTTCATAAATACTTTTTGGCATGAATAGAATAAGTTAATATAGGAGATGAAAGATCCATGCCTCTATTTATTAGACATCAGGTTGTTCCTAGGGGGTTATGACTATAGTACCTGCACAGTATTAACCTTTGTTTTTTGGAGCTAGATTCCATAAAGTAGAATTCTAGAGAGACAGGTGTGGATCTCTTAAAGGCTTTTGGTACATGTCATCAGATCGCTTTTCACACAAAGAATGAATTACTCCCTACCAACAGCAGCCGCAGGATAAGGCCTGTCGGAATTGCACTGTTCTCTCTGCCCTAGCCTCTGAATAAGGAACACGTGTGAGAATAAATACACTTGTTCTATTAGTGTTCTTTGAGGTCTGTTGGGGGAACTACTCCCAACCACCAATTTGTGGATCAAATGACACTCCCCAAGGGAGAGAGGAATGCATTTTGTTCTTTCATTTGATAAGGTTACAGGAACTGTGCCGGTGTATGGAAAATGTGAGTGCCACACTGTAGATAGTTGTACGTCAAAATCCTTCAGTTGTCTCTCTCTCTTTTTTAATGAGAAAAGACTAACAATTTAAGCAAACTAGGAATATTTCCTACGCTCATACTTTTCCAAGGAAAATGTAGGAAAGCGCTTTTTCACATGTTGTGTGTTCTATGTTTGGGGAAGAGAAACAGCTGTGTTTTAGGGGGGGGGGTAGG
>NW_006205599.1:1412662-1451493 GCF_000334495.1 Tupaia belangeri chinensis
AAAAACCCTACCTGTCTCTCTTCCTTCTCCTTTCCCTCCCCAATAAAAGAAAAAAATACGTTATTCATGTATTTTTTATTATTTATTTATTTAAAAAAATTATTTTCTTCAACTTTATTTATTCATTTATTTATCTTCAATTTGACCAGAGAGGGGTTGAGAAAGAGAGAGCGAGAAAGTGAGAAAGGACGCTGCCAGGTCCAGAACTTGAACTGTAGCCAGCCATGTGGGAGGGAGTCTAGTGCCCTTAACCACCACACCATCTGCTGGCCTTAGTTATTCATATCTTTGTTTTGGGGGGGGAGAGATTTTCACTGTAGGGAAGGTCTCACAAAAGAGGTGGAGCCCGAGTTGGACTTTGAGAAGGGTTAAAAGGGGAATATGGAATAAACCTAGCGAGGACCCAGTTAGAACTCAGGGGTATGCTAGGTTGGGCTGGGTCAGGAGGTCTGGGCCAGATTGCAAGATGCTGGGAAGTGAAGCCCAGGAGTCTGGACAAATTTTAAAACTCTATATGGAGTCATTCAAAGGTCGTGACCTGAGAGGGAATAGAAAGTGGTACAGCCACTTTAAAAAGAGTCTGACCTTTTGCGAAAGTTAAATATGTACTTACTATTTGTCATGGCAGTTCCGCTCCTAGGCATCTATCCAAGGAAAGTGAAAACGTGCCCAAAGACTTTACTCAAATGTTTTCAGTGGCCTTAGTCCTATTCTCTTTAAAAATTTACTATTATTACTTTCCAGTTTGATCAGACAGAGAGAGAGAGAAAGTGAGAAAGCAAGCTACCAGGTCCAAGGCTGGAACCATGGTTGGCCATATGGGAGTCCAGCACCTTTAATCACCATGCCACCTGCTGGCCCCTAGCAGCCTTATTCCTAATAGCCAACCATTATGCGCAAGAGTGGCCCAAAGAGAACCGTAGCCCAGCCAGATGAACCTGGCAGTGACGAGCAGGAAGGACAGTGGGGTCAGCCAGATGTTCAGGTGGGCTCTGAGACCAAAACTGGAAGCAGACAATTTGAAAAAGTTGAGTATTAGAGGGTGAGTTACAGCCAGAAAAGGGTTGGCGGAGATTGATTCTCACACAGGTGCAGCTCACACTTGCTTCCCCTGCTGTGCTCTGCTCTCCTCCCACAGCGAGTTAGAACATTTTCAGAAGCTGAATAACAGAGACAAACTTGGGGGTGGGAGGTACATCTTGGGAAGATGTGACTGTCCCGTGTACAGGGGAACAAGTCACCTGGGAGGAGGACATGACTATTCTGGGATCAAAAATTGGTAGCTTTGGAACCAGCAGTTAGCGTAATGGCTATGTCGCTGGACTCCCATGTAGTCGACTGCAGTTCAAGTCCTGGACCCTGTGGCTTAAACTCATGCCAGGCGTGTGTGTGTGCGCGCCCAAGATCCCGAGAGGAGAACGGAGGAGAAGGGATTGCGGCGTGGCCATCCCCGCTGGGGGGTGATTTCTTGCGTTTTGTCTCTCTGTCTGTCTGTCTGAAGAGCGCACACACTCTATAGCAAAAACCTTTAAAAAAAAATGGAAAAAAAATTGGTAGCTTAGGACCTGCAGGTAGTGTGGTGGTCAAGGCGCTGGACTCCCCCATGGCTGACTGCAGTTCAAGTCCTCGGTGTCAAATTAAAAAATAATAGTTATAAATAAAATTAAAAGAATTCTTTTTTTAAAGAGTTGTTAGCTTTCCTGTTGTTAAAGACCAATGGTTCACACTGTTATCTCAGCTAGAGGTGACTGACTACCCCAGGTAAGTAGAAACTCCTGCTCAGGGCTGGTAGTCTAGCATACAGCGGGAGAGTGAAGGGGGCCCCAAAGATGGCGTCAGTTTGGTTCAGTCACACACTCATACCAGAGGCAAGGTGTCTTAGTCTATTGTATTAATAAACAGAAATACCCGAGACTGGATGGGTTATAAAGATTAGAGCTTTATTCACTCATTATTCTGATGACTGGACAGTCTAAACTCCTAGGGCCAGCCTCGAGCCAGCCTCTGGTGCGTCATCATCACAGCATGGCTGACGTAGGCAGAGAGGAAGGTGGGCGTGTGCAGAGAGAGTGAAGAGAATCCCTACTTCCTCTGTCTGTCTCTCCTACACCCCTACCGGATTGGGCGATGCCTTCTCATTAGGCCTCAGTTCTTAGATGCTTCGTCACTTCCCAAAGTCATTACACTGGGGACCAGGTCTTTAGAACATGAACCTTTGGGAACAAACCACTATATAGACCATGGCAGAGGGAAAACTGGTTGGAATTTTCTCACCATCTCCTAAAGCATGAAATGAGGAGGGCTGAGGTTGTGAGTGGAAATAAGGAAGGGTGGCATGGAAAAGTCACTGCAGGCAAAAAGCCCAAAGCTTGAAGCCTGCTAGATGCAGGTGCCAAGGGAGAGAAAGGGGACAGATCCAAATGAGTGCTAGACGGTGGCACCACAGAAGCACAGAGGGAAGGAGTCCCAACATGAGATCCCCGGGCTCTACCTCAGACCTGCTTGCTCACTCTCTGGAGTGGGGGCCAGCAGTGAATGTTTTACCAGGCTGTCCTGGTGATCCTCATGCAACTTCAAGTTTGAGAGCTGTTGCAATAGAGAAGTTGGTTTAAGGTGAGAGTCTGTGATTCCAGGGGAACTATCCAACAGGCTTTTGGAAGAGGGGGCTGCAGTTAAGGGGTGAGTGCAGCTGGGATGACCTCCATGCTGGGTGTTGCCCAGCAGGTGCCGAGAAGAACTCTGAGGGAGGAAGAGGGTAGAGGGAGAAGCAGAGGTCCAGGGCAGCCTTGGGGGTGTCTCTGTTAGACTCTTCTGGTTGCAAGTAACAGAAACCTTCAGACCAGCTTAAGCAAGGAGGGCGTCTATGGAGAGGGTGCTGGGCAGCTCCCAAAGCATGAGGTAGAGGGCCTCGTCCAGGACTGGAACCTGGAGCTGGGCAAAGACTAGAACCCAGGCAGATTCTGTGTCTAAGGGTCTGTCTCTCCACCGCCTTTTAATTCATTGAACCAATGTCTATTTAACCACTAACAATGTACCTGTTCGGGTTGTCCATGATGAGCTAAAACAAGCAAACCAAAAGACATTTTGCCCATGCGTATGTCTGTCTGTCTGTCTTTCTGTCTCTCCTCTGTCTAGCATGAAGCGCTGACCCTGTATCTCTCTGTTCCATTCTTCTTTTGCTTTCTGCAGACACCCATCTCTGATCTGGTTAGCACCTGGCCAGACGGAGTCACCGCACAGCCGCTCACGATTACAGTGTTTGTTTTAAGTAACCGGCAGACATCTCGGCCTTGATTCTAAATTCCTCATGGAAAAAATCCGAGAGGCCCAGCCGAGGCCCAGCCTCTGTCACATCACCTCTGGATGCAGGAGGGTCCCATGATACATGCCCTGGGGGTCTGAGTGGGCATGGGGGGCCTTATAAAGGAGGGAGTGAGCAGCACAGCGGTGACAGGGTGTATCCCAGTGGTGCATGGCTGTCATCTTTGCACATGTGAGCTGTGGGCAAATACCTGTCCTTGTTTGCCTTTTGTAATGAACTTTTTTGTTTTAGAATGATTCCATTTTATTTATTCATTCATATATTTTCATTTTGACCAGAGAGAGACAGAGAGAAGGAAAGTGGGAAAGCAAGCCACCAGGTCTGGGACTCGAACCGTGGTTGACCATGTACGAGTGTTCAGCACCTTAACCACCATGCCACCTGCTGGTCCCCCATAATGAACTTCTTACCAGAATACTCCAGCAATGGTATGGTGCTCCCAGGGAGAGGGTGGGAGTGCCCCATTGTGCGTTTGTGATTATCAGAAGCCCTTAGTTGGGGAAGAGCTTGTTGGTGTGGAGAGGATTGATGTATTGCCTTTTTCTTTTGGGAGGTGGGTAGATACTGTTTGAAGTCCTCCCCGCCCTGAGTGTCTGTGACTGTCAATGGAACAGCAGAGTTTGGGCATCTGATCGAAAGTGGGAAAGCAAGCCACCAGGTCTGGGACTCGAACCGTGGTTGACCATGTACGAGTGTTCAGCACCTTAACCACCATGCCACCTGCTGGTCCCCCATAATGAACTTCTTACCAGAATACTCCAGCAATGGTATGGTGCTCCCAGGGAGAGGGTGGGAGTGCCCCATTGTGCGTTTGTGATTATCAGAAGCCCTTAGTTGGGGAAGAGCTTGTTGGTGTGGAGAGGATTGATGTATTGCCTTTTTCTTTTGGGAGGTGGGTAGATACTGTTTGAAGTCCTCCCCGCCCTGAGTGTCTGTGACTGTCAATGGAACAGCAGAGTTTGGGCATCTGATCCCGAATGAGTTCCGGCTTGGAGGGAAGAGAATGCTCTCAGGAACTCCTGCGTTCCTTCCTCTCAGCCAGGGTAGACGCATCTCCCATCTAGTTAGTGCCACACTGAATTTGGATGGAGCTTGGCCGCTGGTGGTTTTGCAGGAATTGTTTCTTTGTTTTGTTGGAATCTTATGAACCCTGGGAGACCACCAGGGCGTAGGTGAAAAGGGAGGATTACCCACCTTCCTCAGAGGGGGAATTTCTGCTGCTTGGTTCCCTTCGCAGCCTTGGTTGTAAACTGCTTCTCTAACCAATTCTTCACCGGGGGCATTCACTCATTCACTGACTCATCATTGCAGACCCCGGGTGTGCCACGCAGTGCGCCGAGAGGTAGAGCTCTCCGACCTCGCGTGTTCACCTCACCACCTTTAGTCTTCCCTCCTCCCTCGCCCTGTGGGTGGACACTGACGGAGTGTGCTCCGGGGAGTGAGAGCCATCACGGCCCAGCTCCCGCTGACCCCTGCTGCACCGGCCACATGTCGCCCCAACCCCGTGATGCTCTGTCACGTTCCTGGTGTTTGCTCGTGTTGCCCTCCTTCCTGGGGTGCCTCCCCTCACCCCACTGCCTCCCCCGTCTGCCAAAACCCTGCTCACGTTTCCAGCTCTGCAGGAGCATCCTCTGCCGGTAGACGTTCCTGAGTTAGAAGGCCAGCCGCAGCCCACAGAGCGTCCGCTGTGGACGCGATGGTCTCCTTGAGTGTCATCAGCTAGACTTGAACTTGACCCAGCTAGACCCAGGACGGTCCCACTCATCTCTGTCACGACAGCGTAGGATGGGGGAGAAAATAAGAATCATTCATAATTTGATTACCGAGAGACACATTTTGGAGGAGCCCTTAAGACTTTTGGAACATAAACATTTTATGTTACTGTGTATCTTGCTCTTCCACTTAACAGTAACATATTGTTTTTATTGTCCACTAACTGGCCAAGAGGCCCATGCAGATGCCTGAGGAGTCGTAGACAACCCTCCACCCCACAGCAGCAAATGCTTCTCACATAAGATTTTGGTGGCCTTGTAAGGTTGTGTAGACAATTCCCTTTTTATTGGGCATCCGTATTATCTTCGGTCTTTGACATAGAAAGGCCGGGAACATAAGCCTGAATCTTTGTTTGCCTCTGATGATTTCTTTTGGATGGGTTCCCAGGAGTGCAATCACTGGGTCCAAGGATAGCAACACTGCTTCGCTGGAGAAGTAATGGCAACTTGCCTCCCAGAAGGGCCCTGCCAGTCTCCTCGGCATCTGCAGTTTTTGACAGTTGGGTTTGTGAATTCTTAAAAAAAAAAAAGGTAGTGGCAAAAGAACCCAGCTTCAGTGGTCTCTGGTATGGCTGTGGTTTCAGTGTGGAGCCAACAGCAGCTTCTCTGGTGAGAGGACTCCCAAGGGAGGAGAAAACTGTGTCATGCCGGAGCCCCGGGAGCTGGGAGGTTGGCCTTTAGTGACAAGGGCCCGTGTTATCAGCTCTGGGACCCAGAGCCTCCTGGAGAAACTGCAGTTTTTGAGCCAGGAGAGAAGGGAACTATTTGTGGACCTCTGGGCAGGGGGTGGAGTGGGGGGGTTCCATTAATCACTGGCCCATTAACGAGGAGCTCGAGCTTCAGGAAGAAGCTTTATAAAGCCTACCAGGAATTAAAGGACAAGGGCGTGTGGATGAAGCATTCGTTGCTGTCATGGTGGGGAGAGGTCACGGCTGTGCATTAATCTGCATGGGCCTCCTGGCCACTTAAGCCCAGGAACAAATGTGAATTTTGAGAGGTTAGTCATTTGCCCGATAGGGAATCAAACCCGCAGGGGGCTGAGTGCAGCCTCCCACACGTGCTCATCTGTGGAAGGATCTCTTAGTTTTGCTGACGTTGACATTTTTAGGATGGATGCCATTGAGAGGACACTTTGAAAAATTCTGGGCTGGCTTTGTGGCCTGAGTGGTCAAGGCAGCTGATCCCACATGGCTCACCACGCAGTTTGAGTCTCAGACCCGGTGGCTTGAGAAAGATACCCACTGTGTGTGTGTGTGTGTGTGTGTGTTCGGATGGAGAAGGGATTGCAGCATGGCCATTCCCCAGGAGGGAATCTCCTTTTCCTCTCCATTTTCTCCTTTCCTCTCTCCGTCTCTCCCAGGTGAGCATGCACACCTTCCAGCAAACAAATAAAAAAAAATTAATAAAACGCTGGCTGGCGCTGTAGCACAGGGCCAGCTGCAGTTCTGGTCCTGAGTGGGGGGCTTGGCAAAGGACAAGAGGTATATGCACGTACATGCCCTTTGTCTTGATAAGATGGAGAAATGGAAGCCAAAGGGTTGTGGTGTGCCCATCTCCCATGGGGGGTGCTTTCTCTTTCTCTCGCTCTCGCCACTTAATGAGTACACCTGCTGCCTAAAAAGGAGTAAAACAAAATAAAATGGCCCCACTCGAGTTCTAATTTGCAAGCTGAGTGCATATACTGACAACAGTTTGTCATGGTTATGTTTTAAAATTGTCCTTACAGCATCACTTAGTGAATTTGAACAGATGAATGAAACAGTTTAATCTGAACAAGTTGGGAGATGGGACCTATCTGAGTAGGATTGTCATGCTGGTGTTCTGAAATTCTCATTTCATTTCATTCTTAAAATGGGAATTGTGGGATCAGCAGATGGCATAATGGTTACATCATTGGACTTTCACATATTTCACCCAAGTTTGAGTCCTGGACCCGGTGGCTTAAAACTCACGCCGGGCGCGTGTGCGTGCGTGTCCAAAATCCCAAGAGGAGAACGGAGGAGAGGGGATTGCTGCGTGGCCATCCCCCCAGGGGGTGATTTCTCACTTTCTGCCTCTCCATTTCTCTCTGTCTCTCTGGAAAGCTCATGTGCCCTATAGCAGAAATTCCCTCTAAAAAAAGGGGGTGGGGAGGGAATTGTTAGTCCTTATTTTTGGAAATGAGCAGACTGGAAAAGACAGAAAGCCCTAAGCGGTAGAAATGAGCTGAGAATCCCTGGCTTCCGAGCCCCTGCCCTGCCTGGTACTCAGGTGGTGGTTTTACTCCTGGCTCTGAGAGGAGCTGGGGGAAGTCCTCGCAAGCCAGCTGTCCCAATCTGCTCCGAGGGGAGACAGGGCTGGGCGCCCCCAGAACAGCCTGCCGTGGTTTCCGGTTCCGGTGGAGCTGTGCTGGGCTCCAGAGGCACCTGGCACTGTGCAAGGAGGAGCTTCCGCGAAAGCGCGGGTGGAGAGTCTGCACAGCGCCCAGCCTCCCCGTCTCAGGTCTGCATGTGCTGCTGGGCCTTTGGTTGGAATAGGTGACGTCTTAGGCAAACAGACACTTTTGGTGCCCCGCTTATTCATGCCTGGGTGCTGCTCGGTGGGTTTTCTGGGCTCTGTCAGCACAGGAACTGGGTCCTCCCTTTTGGTGCCATGGTAATTTGGGCTCATCGCCGGTACTGTGGGGTGTGACGTTGTACACATAGAAGCCTCATCTCCCATCAGCGAGGGCGCCGACAGCCCCCGCGGGCAGATGTTCAGGTCAGAGAGGAAAAGGCAAGGGCATCTGTTGTCAGGGGTCTCAAGGACTGTTCTAGACCAGACCGCTTCCGTTTTTGTCTTCCCTGCCCTTAAAGCACCTCTAGCCTTATGAGGAAGGGATGATACACCCACGCGCAGTTCAGGCTGGAAGGAGGCTGCGGTAAGTGCTGGGGAGTGTAAGGAAGTGTGGGGAAGGTGCTCTTTAGGACCTTCGCTTCCTCCTTCCTTTTCTTTTAGAGAGGTTTTTGCTCTCTAAAAGCACGTGGGCTCACCCGAAAGAGAGACAGAAAATGAGAAATCACTCCCTGGGGGGATGGCCATGCAACAATCCCTTCTTCTCCCCCCTCCTCTGGGGATCTTGGGCATGCATGCACACGTGCCCAGCGTGAGTTTAAGCCACTGGGTCTGGGACTCGAACCGCGGTGGACTACAGGGGAGGCCAGCGACATGGCCATTATGCCATCTGCTGGTCCCCGACATAAGCTTCCTTCTAAGGGACTAGAAAGGGTTTCATAAAGAGTAGCGCTGGACCTGGGTATAGAACAATGGTTCTCAGTCAGGGGCTGTTTGGCAACGTCTGGAGACATTTTTGGTTGTCACACGTGGGGAGGAAGGAAATGCTAGTAGCTAACGGGTAAGCCCAGGAATGATGCTGGACAATGTGTAATGCTTACAGCAAATAACGATCTGGTCCCAAATGTCAGCCGTGCCGAGGCTCCTAGTCCAACGCATTAAGAAGCAGGCATGACATTTTCACAGACACAGGTGGAGGAAGAGCACCCCAGGCCAAGAGAATGATGGCCGAGCACAGGGACAGGAACGCGAGTGACACGGGCATTAGTGGAGGGCCCAGGAAGCAGTGAGATGACTGTGGCTAATTGACAGAGGCCTTGATGCCCAGATAAACAGTTTGAACATTTTTCTGTGGGCCCCGGAAGGAGGCAGCCATGGGTGTTTTTTGAGTACAGGAATTACTCCGTTAGGAATGGTGTCAGTTTGTCGCCTTGGCTTGGCTTCATTGCTTGCTTGTCTGCACAGCCACAGATAGGAAGCTCCCCATATTTCCTGCTTTCTCCCCTGCCCCCAAGCCTGTCCCCCTTTGTTTCCTACCATCCAGAGGACAGCTCCGTCAGCACTCTGCCATGCTGACCCCGGATTCCCATCTGCTGGTGACAAAGGGATACAGCTAAGATGATCCCCTCAGACGACTCTGTTTCCTGCTGCAGTTTCCAGGAATATACCACGGCAGGGCGACTGGCCCTGGCTGTTCCGTGGCCTCATGGCAGCTGTGGCAGCCTCCCGTTGCGTGGGTGCCTGCTGACATCCGCACACTATCTCAGGATGCAGAGTGGAGCGTGGAGGGTGGTTCACCTCAGCACAGCCATGCAGCTGAGCAGAGGCCAGGGCGGGACCTGGGTCAGACTGCAGGCCTGGGAGTAAAGAATGCCCTAGAACCCAGCAGGGTGTTGTCCTCATTTGTTCCCTGCTGGGTCACCAGCAGTAGGTCAGTGCCGGCCGCCCACCGTCCTGGCAGGCATTTTTTTTTTGGAGGGATTTTCACTGTAGGGCGCGTGCACTCGCCAGACAGACAGAGAGAGACATAGAGACAGAAAGCAAGAAATCACCCTCCAGGGGGGATGGTCATGCCCCAATCCCTTCTCCATTCTCCTCTCGGGATCTTGGCACGCACGCACACATGCCCGGTGTGAGTTTTAAGCCACCAAGTCCGGGACGCGAACCACGGTTGACTACGTGGGAGTCCAGCGACATAGCCATTATGCTAACTGCTGGTTCCCGGTAGATGATCTCTGAATATCACGGTCCAGGGAAGGGGTGTGATGGCCCAACATCACCCGGCCCGTTGGGATCAGAACTGAGTCTAGAACCAGGATGCCTGACCTCAAGCTGGGAGCCCTTCACTGTGGGCAGTGGCCCTGCCATACGCAGGGACCCAGTACTGTCATCCTGGGCCCTGGGCAGTGCCTTTCACCAGCGCTCTGCCCTCCAGCCCTCTCCCATTCTGTGTATTCCACTGCCCCCAAACAAAGCAGGCAGTCAGCACTAAAGTACAACATGCCTTTTCCTACCGGCTGGCTACGTGGGTCCCCCAGCCCCGCCCCCACCCCTCAATGTGTCTCCAATAATGCCTCAGTCCAGGCATTTCTTCTTCTAATTACTTTTAAATAATAATTTATTTTATTATTGTTCTTCAGTTTGACCAGAGAGACAGACAGGGAGAGGGAAAGTGAGAAAGCAAGCTGCTAGGTCAGGGGCTTGAACCGCAGTCAGACATGTAGGAGTCCAGCACCTTAACCACCACGCCACCTGCAGGCATCTCTTGACAGCCCAGTCAAGGTGGGAAGTCGGAGATCAGACCTGATTTAGTACTGAAGTTCTAGCCAAACTGTACATTTACAGTCAGGCGTTCTAGATTCAAATGCATATAGAGAAAGGCAGAGGTCTGACCTTGTGGGTTGCTTTTCTCTTTATTTTTAGAGGCACCCAGGCTGGGTCAGGTGTCCTCTGAGACCCTCAAAGCCTTCCCGGAAGAGGCGTTGTTCTGATAGCACACACCCAGAACCAGTGAATGGAAGTGGGAGGTTTGTAGAGTCCTCCTAGAGGGTGACACCCCTCCCCAGAACGACCGCATCAGAAATGTCAACATTACCTTGCACCTTGGCCCCAGGGAGAAACGGTCTTGCAGTCAGTAGCTGTTCTTGATCTCCCAGTGGGGTGGCAACCCTAGGTCTTAGGTACAAGGGCAGGCTTGACCGGCCCTAACTCCCGTGATGGCTCCCGTGTCATCCTTCCTGGTGGTGGGACACCATCATCCTTGGTCCTTTGCTCCGAGCTCCTTCAGAGAAAAAATAATGTGGCAGGTCTATGTAGCATTTCCATTTTAAACACAAAGTTTACCTATTTATTTCTTCCATGAGAAAGAGAGAAAGAGATTGATTGATTGAGACAGCACCCCTAACCGGGTCCTCATAGTGCAGTCCACCCCGGTCTCAGTCAGTCCGGATCACAGCCACACGCATGCTTGACATGTATAGGGGGCCCTTGGGATGTGAACCTGGGACCTTCCTGTGTGATTCCAGCATCACAGAGTGTTGCATTACCACTGTGCCATTATCTGGCCTTGAGCATTTCCATTTCCAAAGCATTAGGTTGTTGGGAAAGTCATGAATATTTCTCCGTGCAAACATGTGTCATGACTTTCCTGAAGACCCAGTATTTTCTCGCGTGTTTTGCCATTTGATCCTCCCACCAGCACTCCCATCGTTCTGCAGACAGGATAAAACAGCGTGGCTCCCAGGTGCTTGCTGGTGCAGCACAGACCAGCACTGAGGTCCCCGACTTCCAGGTCTCTGAGTCTCTTTCGTGGTACAGCTGAGGGACTGAGTGGCTCTACGGACAGGCAGAGGAGCGGCCAGCCGCCACTCACATGGACAGCCAGCTCCGTGGGCAGGGAAAGCCTCGGGATGTTGTAGGTATAGAAGGACATCGAGTGGGTGGTCTGCCGTGGTGTGCCCAGCACACAGTAGGCCTTTGGCAAAGGGCGCTGAGTGTGCACACAGATGAGCACGTGTTGCGGACTCCTGTGGAAGTGAATGGAGGAGAAGGCAGGCCCTTGGCAAGTGGGATGGGCTCCGTCCCTCACGCTTGCTTGTTCTTGGCAGAATGCAAGTGGTGTTAGAATCCGCCCGAGCCTTGTGAAGTGGGCTTAGGTATTAGATGATCTCATGGTGCTTCAAAAGATTTTCTCAGCAAGCTGAGGATTCACACTAATACAGATAATGTATAATTAAAATATTTTACAAATTTCGTGGGGTCAAAAGTGGTGAGCTGGGGACCAGCAGTTAGCGTAATGGCTATGTCGCTGGATTCCCACGTAGTCGACCGTGGTTCACGTCCCGGACCTGGTGGCTTAAAACTCACGCCGGGCACGTGTGCTTGTGTGCCCAGGATCCCAAGAGGCGAATGAGGGAGAAGGGATTGTGGCGTGACCATCCCCCCTGGGGGGTGATTTCTCGCTTTCTGTCTCTCTGTCTCTTTCTGTCTGTCTGGAGAGTGCACGCGCCCTATAGCGAGAAACCTCTCAAAAAAAAAAAAAAAAGTGGTGAGCTGGGCTAACCCATGGCCTGGTGGTCATGTGAGCTATCGTAGATCCTGCATGGCTGAGTGCACAGTTGGAATCCTCCACCTGGTGGCTGGAGAAGTATGCAGGGTGTGTGTGCCTGCACTCCCAAAATCCCGAAAGGAGAGAGAAACGGGGGAGAAGGGAATGCAAGGGACCGTGTCCCATAGGGGACGCTTTCTTTAAAAAATTGTTTTTGAAATTTGCTGTAGTGAGTGTGTACTTACCAGACACACACACACACACACACACACACACACACACACAGAATGAGAAAACATCCCCCAGGGAGAAGACCGTGCCACCATCCCTTTTTCCTTAATTCTCCTCTGGGATTTTGGGCACGCATGCGCATGCTCCTGGTTTGTTTTTCAAACCATTGGGTCTGTGGCCATGTGGGATCCACCACACCACCTACTGGCCCAAGGGGGTGCTTTCTTACTTACCCACCCTCCTCTCTGTCTCTCTGGCAAGTACATGCACCCTCTGGCAAATTAAAAACAAACTAACTAAAAGCAAACTTGAGACATCCCTCATGGAGCACAACAGCTTTGAAATCCCACTTTCTGTTAGGTCGTGGGGAAAGTCACAGCGGAGGTTTCTGTGCACGCCCAGCACACAGCGAGCACTCAGTAGTTAGCTGGTTACCGTGTGATGGTAACATTTTCCCCAGTTGGGAGCTTTCATTCCTCAGGTTGGTTCCCCGGATAAAGGATTTGCCTCTCTTGGACTTACCCTGATGCCCATCCGTAATCATGGCCATCTGGGGCTCACGAGTGCAAGGAATGCAAATTGCTTTCTTTCTGAAGCAAACGAAATTCCTTATATCACCATCCTCAAAGCCAACTCTGTTATTCTGTCTTGGATTTTTTTTTTTTTTCCTTCTTAGTGACCTACTTTTATCTCCCATCTTCAGATCTGCAAAGGCAAGTGGCACGGTTGTTAGAGTCATTGTCTCTCTCTGGTGGTTGAGAGGAATACCTTCATTTTCTAAGCAAAGCAAACTCTTGTATTTCAATTTCTCTTTTAAAAAGTTTAATTTCTTCATGAGAGACACAGAGAGAGAATGAGAGAGAGTGGGATTTCCAACAGGGTCCTCACACTGTGATCCACCCCCATCCCGAGCCATGATCAAACGCACATGCATCTGCACGCACACACCCTGCATACACAGGGAGTTCAGGACGTGAACCGAGATCCTTCCCACACGGCTTCGATCTTGCAGAGGGTTGCAAAATGCGATCTTGCATGGGGTTGCATCCCTGCTGCGCCGCTGCCGCTGGCCTTGTTTTAGTTTAATTACTGCGCAGTATTTACCATATTGTTTAGGGCAGTACCAAGGATCACAAATAAGTTATTATCCAAACTGGGGCCTTGCCTTTGTTATGCAGGGCTCGTATCCCTCACGATGCTCAGTGCCCCGGAGCCTATGGAGTTGCGCGGCCAGTACAGTGCAGAGGCCCCCTTGGGGCATCCTCCCAGGGAAGTATGGACTTGCCTTCCAAGTCTGCATGGCAGATGTGTGAGAGCAGCCCGTGGTGGGTTCCTGGCCCCTGCTTCAGGCACCCAGCGCAGCAGCAAGGTTCAAGAGAACTTCCAGCTAGATTGTTCTTGAGCAGCCATGGGCTGAGTCTGTTCCCGACTGTCCTACACTAATTAAGACACGTGCTGGAAATTTCTCTCAAATTTTCCATTTTTCTCACTGAAGGAAACCTGGCTGCTGTCCAGCCTGCTTGCTTTTCATGGGGTTTTGTGGTCTAATGAGGGTGGCACTCCGGGCATGGGTCAAACATCCCTCTGTCTCAGACAGTCTTTGTTCTTCCATGAGCAGGTGAGACAGTCTCAGATCTGGATGTAGTTTGCTTGCCCTGACTCCTCCCTCCCCTCGGGTTAGGTGACAAACGTGTTTTTGTTAGCTGTCCTGAGCCATTTTGCTGACAAGGGCAGTGGCCTGGAGGCATGGTAATTTTTTATGAACCACATGATTATTTATAACCAGCCACCTCAGATTCTTTATGGAACAAATCAAGGCTATATATATATATGTATTTTTTTTTTTCAGTTGCCTTAACCAACACGCCACTGGCTGGCCTGAGACATAACTATTTTTAAGGTTCAGCCTCATTCTATTCTGTTAACTTGACTGCTTTTATTTATTTATTTTTTTTAAGAATTATGTGTTTAATTTCAGTATCATTATTATTTAATTTGCCATAGGACACATGCACTCAGCAGAGAGAAATGGGGGTTGGAGGAGAGTGAGAAAGCAAGTCGCCAGGTCCAGGATTTAAACTACGGTCAACCATTAGGAATCCAGTGCCTTAACCACCATGTCACCTGCTGGCCCTTGGCTTTTTTTTTTTTTTTTTTTTTTTTAATTTTGTTTATTTATTTTGAGAGAGAGCAGCGGATACCCCCAACAGTATTTATGCCACGATCCACCTCCCATCTCAGCTGGTCCAGATCACAGACGTGCATGTGATCTTGCGTGTGCTCAGGAAGGTCCTGGGACACCAGCCCTGGACCTCTCCCATGCGGGTTCAGACTCATTAACAGGTCTCATGTGAGTCCAACTCCTTCAGACCCCTCCATTCTTACTTTCTTTAACTGTTCTTGTATTTGTGTTCTGGAATTGATCGAGTTTCCATGGAGCCTGAAGCTTACAATTGTGAGAGGTGCCTTTTTCAGCAAAGGTCATAAAGTATTGATGACCACATTGCTAAGACCCTGTCCATGGTCCATGCAGTGGAGGAACTTAAATTTGATTAGTTTCACTGTCAATCTCTACTTCTGCTTGTATTTTTTTTTCTGTATATTTTTCCCATTAAAAAAATTAGGATATAATTTGCATACAAGGACGTTCACCTTTTTCACTGTGTTGTCCTGTGAACTGTGACAATGTGTAACACAATGGCATGTGTTACCACTATCACTGTGTAAAAAGAGGGTCATTGCCTCCAAAAATTCCCCGGTGTCCTTTTGTAGTCAACCTCCTCTCCAGCCCCAGCCTCTGGCTACTCATCTGTTTTCTGTCTCTATAGTTCTGCCTTTTTCAAAATGTCTTATGCCATTCTGCTTTAGTCTGTTGTGTGGCTAATAAAAGAAATACCTGAGCCTGGGTAATAAATAAGGAACAGAGGTTTATTTAGCTCACGGTTTGGAGGGCCAATGTCTAGGGCCACACCTGGTGAAGGCTTTCTTGCTTGGAGGGGCTCCCTGTAGAGTCCTGAGGTGGCAAAGGACATCACATGGCAAGATGCAGCAAGAGAAAGGCATGTGTCTGTGTCAGGTTTGTAGCATCCAGTCATGGGGCCCCACCCCGATGCCTAGTCACTTCCCCAAAGCCCCGCCTTTCAATACTGTAGTGGGATTAAGTCTCGCCCTCTCAGTGCCATTACAGTGGCTCACCAGATTTCAGTATGTGAATTTGGGGGAGCACATTCAAACCGTAGCCCTATCCCTTCACACTCAGTGCCACCAGCTTTGCCCAGTCATTTATCTTGTTTGATACACCTGACACCCCGGCCATTGTGACTGCTCTGAGGATCAAACCTCTCTCCTTGTTGAGGGATTAGGTGGCACTGGAAACAGCAAGGAGTTTAAATCCAGCTTGCCCACTTAGCAGCTCTGCGACCTTGGCTTGGACTCAGGGTCAACAGAGAGTAGGGGCTGACTAAAGGCCTGTCGAATGAATGAATGAAGTCAGCTGCCTTAAGTCTGAGATTCCTCGTGTATAAAAGGGGATAACAGTGGCCATTTCACTTGACCGCTGTGGGGATCAGTGCCTGGTACAGTGCCAAGTAGTCATTAGTACAATTTGTCTGTTTCCACTACCTTTGTTCTAGTCTTTTCTACTGCTAATAACATAAAATGCCCAGATCTGGGCAATTTAGGAGATAGAGGCTTATTCAGCTCACAGTCTAGAGGTCCAGGGTCCAAGAGCCACCTGTGATGGGGGTCTTGAAGAGTCCCAAGACATCACCTCATGAGGGCGTGTCCATGAGTCTGTTTTTTGGTCTCCTTCCCGCTCTTTATAAACCCACCAGGAGTCCGTCACGAGGGCCCCACCTTGAAGACCTTAGTCCTGATGTTTCCCCAAAAGCTGCACTTTTCAACACCGTGATTTAAGGTTTTACCTTCTTAGTCCCATTGCAACCAAATCTCAATGTGAATTCTGGGGGGATGTACGAACCATAACCTTCTCTAGAGCCCGTGGATACCCTGCTCCAGCGAGGCACGTGCTGGTTGGACCCTGACCGAGGATACGCCTGCACCTGCCGGGTGGGAACCAGGAAGGGCACCATCACGTCGCATGACAAGACAAAGCAAATGGGGCCTCAGAAACCCCTGCTGACCAACCCACTGCCGTCCTGCTCAGTCCTTCATGCGTGGTCCAGACGGGCAGGCCCATCAGCCCTTTCCTTGCCCCAAATGTATGCCTTGTAGGGGGTTGTGGAGGAAATCCACCAGGGGCCCAAACCGTAACCCTCAGGTTCTCAGGCCTGGTATGGCATGGCTGGGACCAAGCAGCTGCAGGGCAGTCGTTGGAAGCGAATCTGTTCTCTTCTTCAAACAGATCCAGCAGGACTTATCGCAGTGACTGCTATTAATCCATGGTTTGTATGGTTATCCGTTTCCTGGCTGCTTTCCCTGCCAGTGGACCTAGAGCACACAGTAGGTGCTCAACCAATATTTAACAAATGGAATAAAAAATACTTGGAGGTTAAAGTATTGGCATTTGAAGTTATTATTTCTGTAGGAAGGAAGGCAGGGGCACCAATATTTGTTACTCATCTATGGTATAGCTGGAGTGTAGAAATCTGCAATTTAGATTAAAAAAATCAGATTTATGCTTGAGTAGGATATGAATGGGTTGGATTGCAGAGTTGAGCAGCATGAATTGAAGATTTACAGAATGTTCCTATTTGCATCAGACTTTTCTGTCTTATGTTTTTTCAGTTGGGGTTGGGAGAATTTAAAGCAAACTTAAATAGGCGTTTTTGCAGCAACCATTATACATAGCTCTCTAAATAAGCAGTAAGGACCCTCTCCAACCCCATGCTAAGAGAGGCAGTGTGGGCCGGGGGATGGTCACGGATTTGGAGGCAGGAGGCCTGGGTCTGAATCTTGTTGGATAGGGAAGGGCTTTAGCAAATTCCACTCAGATACTCAGTGTTTTCATTTGTAAACTGGGAAAGTTTTCTCAGAGAGCCCTAATACAGATCAGTTAACAAATAAATTAATGAGATGTTTTTGGGGAGGGGAGGGGTTACTCCAGGAAGGCTGTGTGTTCTTTGTCCCAAATCTTCAGCCAAAAACAGGGGCCTGAGTCACACCCTGAAGGGAAAAACTATAGAAAGGGGCCAGCAAATGACATAGTGGTTACATCGCTGGACTCCCACGTAGCCAACTGTGGTTCAAATCCTGGACCTGGGGGTTTGAAAATCACACCAGACACTGGGACCAGCAGGTGGTGTAATGGTTACATCACTGGATTCCCACGTAGTCAACCACGGTTTGAGTCCTGGACCCAGAGGCGTAAAACTCCTGTTGGGTGCCTGTGTGTGCCTGCCTAAAATCCTGAGAGGAGACTAGAGGAGAAGGGATTGCAGGTGGCCATCCCCCCTAGGGGGGTGATTTCTTACTTTCTATCTCTCTGTCAATCCAGTGAGTGCATGCACTCTATAGCAAAAACCTCTCTCTAAAAAAAGAAAGAAAGAAAGAAAGAAAGAAAGAAAGAAAGAAAGAAAGAAAGAAAGAAAGGGAAAGGAAAGGAAGGAAGATGGGAAGAAAGGAAGGAAGGAAGGAAAGAAAAGAGAAGAAAATCACACTGGGTGCATGTGCATGTGTGCCCAAGATTGCAGGAGAATAGAGGAAAAGGGACTGTGGCGTGGCCATCTCCCCTAGGGGGTGATGTCTCACTTTCCCTCTCAATATCTCTGTCTCTCTCTCTCTCTCTCTAGCAAGTGCACATGCCCTATGGCAAAAAACATCTTTAAAAAAAAAAAAAGTGGTGCAGAGAGAGGCTGTCAGAATCACATGCTAAGGTGAGAGAGAAGGATGTGGCTTGTTTCTGTTTTGCCAGATCAGCTCAGGTGGAGGGCAAACCTCATTTGTGTGAACAGATCATGTACTTGGAAGCGTGTAATTGTACTGTCACCTGGTGTCAGTCAGTACATAATGCAGGGCCAGAGTGGCATTCTGTTAGGCCAGGAATCAGGCAGCATCTCCCTCCACCCCGACCCCGTCCTCATTCATTCAGTCATTCATTCGGGGATCGCCCGAGCTCTGAGCCATGCAGTGCAGAGTGAGGCAGGCAGTCCATCATAGCAACGAAGAGATGGGCAGTACAGGGACCAGCAGCTAGTGTAATGGCTATGTTGCTGGACTCCCACGTAGTCGACCACGGTTTGAGTCCCGGACCTGGCGGCTTAAACTCGTGCTGGGCGCGTGTGCGTGCGTGCCCAAGATCCCGAGAGGAGGATGGAGAAGGGATTGTGGCGTGGCCATCTCCCCTGGGAGGTGATTTCTTGCTTTCTGTCTCTGTTTCTCTCTGTCTTTCTGGTGAGCACACTCGCCCTATAGCAAAAACCTCTCCAAAAAAAAAGGAAAAAAAAAGAAAAGAGAGAGAGAGAGATGGGCAGTACAGTCAGACAGACCTGGGTTCAAGTCTGGTCCTTTCTCCTAACGAATCTTGAAACTCAGTTATTTACTTTCAGTAGCCCCCAGTTTCCTTGTATGTTATACGTCATGACATATTTTTCTATGATTTCCTTTTTTTAAAAAGTTTTATTGGGGCTGGCAGGTGGCATGGTGGTTGGGGATGTTGGACTCCCACATGGCCGACTGAGGTTTGAGTCTCAGACCTGGTGGCTTGCTTTCTCACTTTCTCTCTCTCTCTTTCTCTCTCTCATTCTGTCCCTTTCTGGTCTAAATAAAATAAATAAATAAATAGTTAAATTAAAAAAAATTATTATTATTATTATTCAATTTGATGAGAGAGAGAAAGCCACCAGACTAGAACTGTGGTCAACCATATGGGAGTCCAGCGCCTTAACCACCAAGCCACCTACAAGCCCCCTTTTCTATGTTTTTTTATAAAAAATATGTCATGACTTGTATAATGGCCCAGTAATAGGTTACAAATCATAGTGGTGTCATCTCTGGGGGGCCAGAATGCACAGAGCGCCCGTTCTGCTGTTTTCCTGTTTTCTCCCTTTCGCCTATTAGAAGGTTACATAGGTAAGCAGAAGCCCAAGGGTTGGAACCCATGGCAACCAAAGCCCAGGTGGTTTGCTGTGTCATGGGGACCTGGGGCTGTGCGCCCCGCCTGAGCAGCTCTGCCAGCATAAGTGTCCGGAATCCGGTCGTGAGTGGGGATGTCTCCACTGCAGCACGGTAAAGCCTGGTGCTCCCCAAGTGTGCTTGGGTCCCAGGCCCACAGCATATCCGAGGTGGTCCTTTCAGGGCTCGCAGTGCAGTGGGCCTTGCAGATGCATCGAAGCGTTTGTGAATCCTCGTTTGGTCACACACGGGCCCTCTGGCTTCAGGAAGGTGCTGGTGTCTTATTGTTTAGAGGCTGATGACCCAGGCCAACTCTCACTCTCCATTTCTGGAGACACAGAGCTAATTTATGAGTGTGACTTTCTCTGAGCGTTTTTTGTTTGTTTTGTAATCATCAGGTTTATTAAGGGTGGCGTAGTGGTTGTGTTGCTGGACTACCACATGGCCAACTGCAGTTCAAATTCTGGATCTAGTGGCTTGAAAATCACGTTGGGCGTCTGTGCGTGTGCCCAAGATCCCAGGTGGAGAATGGAGAAGGCATTGTGACCTGGCCATCCCTCTTGGGTGGTGATTTCTCACTTTCTCTCTCTCTCTCTCTCTCTCTCTCTAGTGAGCGCATGCACCCTATGGCAAGAACCTCTAAAAAAAATATTTTATGAGTAAAATCCACTCTGTTTTATAGTGTGAGTTTTTAGAGTGTGAGTTTCTGTTCTTAGTTTTGACAAACATATGCAGCGTGTAACCACTATCAAGACCCCGGGCAGCTCTGTCACGTGTCCAGATTCCTTCACGCTCCTCCTTAGCCAATTGTCCCTCCACCTCTAGCCCTGGGAACCACTGGTCTGGTTCTCATCCCTGTACATTTCCACTTGCTAGACTAGCATGTAAGTGGAATCATACCTCAGGTTACTTTCTGAGTTTGCTTCTTTCCTTCATTGTAATACATTTGAGACTCCAGATGCTTTTGACTGCAGTAAGGTCCGTGGTTCCGGGATGGGCGTGGAAAATCAATAGCATTCCAGTAAACCATTAACATGAACCACTGGAAAATCTCATTTTCAAAATTCACAGTGTTACCCAAACAAGATAAAACAAAACAAATCCCAAAACCCAAAACAAAACTCAGGTGCCTAGGACTAAGACAAAATCTGTGCAAGATCTTTGTGGGGAAATTTACAACACATCATGAGCAGACATTCGAGAGGATGTGAAGAAATGCAAAAGGCCATCATGTTCATAAAGTCAAAACCTGCTATCAGAAAGATGGTGGTTCTTCCCAAGTGCGTATTCTCAATTCCTGTTCCAGCCACAATCCAAATAACACAAAGTTTTCCTCAGAACTTGCCAAGGCATCACAAAATTCATCTAGAAGAACGAAGGGCCAGGAACAGCCAAGGCAATCTTTTCTTTTTTTTTTTTTTGGAGAGATTTTCACTGTAGGGCGCATGCGCTCGCCAGACAGACAGAGACATAGAGACAGAAAGCGAGAAATCACCCCCCGGGGGGATGGTCATGCCGCAATCCCTTCTCCTCCATTCTCCTCTCGGGATCTTGGGCACGCACGCACACGCGCCCAGCGTGAGTTCTAAGCCACCGGGTCCGGGACGTGAACCGCGGTCGACCACGTGGGAGTCCAGCGACATAGCCATTACGCTAACTGCTGGTTCCTGAGCCAAGGCAATCTTAAGAATGTAAGGATGTATTGTGAAGCTGCGGTCATTAATATTGTGGTTCTTGTTAAGACACTGGTATGTACAGGGGGCAGACAGTGGAGGAGAATAGGGAGCTGACAATTACACCTGTCGTGCTGGGGAGCTTTCATAGAGGTAGCACCAAGTCAGTTGGAAAGGAGCCAATGACTGTAACTACGACAACTGGGATCTGTAGAGAAAAGATTAAAATTCAGTCCCTAATTCACATCATATATAAAGATAAATTCCAAATGAGTTAAAACCTAGTAGTGAATGGGCAAGCCGGTGGAGTGGAGGTTAAGACGGCTGGATCCTACATGGCCGACTTCGAGGTTCAAGTCCCAGACCAGTGGCTTGAAAAATCACGCCAGGCACATGTGCGTGCATGCCCAGAATCCCAAGAGGAGAATGGAAGAGAAGAGATTGTGTTGTGTCCATTCCTTCTGGGGGGGGTGATGTCTCTCTCTCTCCCTCTTATTCTCATTCCTCTGTCTCTCTGTCTGTCTCTGGTGAGTGCACACGCCCTATGGCAAAAACCTTAAAAAAAAACAAACAAGAAAACTATTACTCCTTCTCCCTTTTCCTCTTCCTGTCCTATTAAGACAAAACAAAACAGGAGGCCAGCAAGTAGCATGGTGGTTGGGGCTGGACTCTCACGTGGCCAACTGTGGTTCAAATCCCAGACTCAGCAGTTGGGGAGTCATGCTGTGAGTGTGTGTATGTCTGCCCATAGTCCCCAGGGAAAGTGAAGGAGAAGGGATTGTGGCCCTGGAGGGTGCTTTCTCACTGTCCCTCTCTTTGCATCTCTGTCTTTTTCCACTCTGGCAAAGGCTCGTGCCCTATGACAAAAACCTAAAACAAAACAAAACAAAACAAAACTTTAGAAGCCTGGTGAGGCTAATAAGCACTAAATTCAGGATAGTGAGGATTCGGGGAGCTGGGAAAGGAATGTACCAGGAAATAGAACATAGGGGACTTCAAATGTATCTGTCGGGTTTTACTTTTTTTTTAGAGGTTTTTGCTTTAGGACACATGTGCTTGCGTGAGAGAGAGAGAGAGAGACCTAGAGAGTGAGCGGAAAAGTGAGAAACCACCCCCCCCCGGGGGGGATGGCCATGCTGTACTTCCTTCTCCTCCATTCTCCTCCTGGGATCTTTGGCATACACGCACACGCGCCCAGCATTATTTTCAAGCCACCGTGTCTGGGACTCGAACTGCAGTTGGCCACATGGGAGTCCAGTGATGTAACTACTGCATCATCTGCTGGCCCCATGTTTTACGTTTTTTTTCGTCTTAAAATTATAAAATACTTGTTGAAACACCAAAGGAACTCAAGAACTACCTGTTGTTAGAGTAGATAGCAAAAATGGTCTTAGCAATTAATTCTCATAAAAAGATTAAAATCGATTCATAAGTTTTCAGAAAAAATCTTTACAGAACAGTAATTAGAAATCGTAAATTTTGAGCCAGCAGGTGGCATGGTGTTTGAGGCTCTAGATTCCCCCATGACTGACCATGGTTTGAGTACCAGATCTGGCAACTTGCTTTCTGTCTCTCTCTCTCTGTTTCTCGCTCATGAATGTACGTGCCCTGTAGCAAATTGAAAATAATAATAACGATGATAAATAAAATTAAATAATTACTTTTAAAAAAGAAATATCTTTATTATATTAAAAACAAAAAGCATGACTTATAATCAATGCACATTTTATGCATTTTATGTAAATTATATTGCACTATGTCCCTTCTGTTGGCCAGATCTCCAGGAAGTTGACAAGTAGCTTCAAAGTTGCATTTTCCCTGACAGTGGCCAATGGGCTAGGTATATGGTCTTTACCATCTTGAACAATTGGAAAAAACTTTTTTAATTGCCTAAAGGCACATGTGTTTACCAGAGAGAGAGGGAGGGAGAAAGCACCCTCAACGGGGCACAGTCATGCCACAGTCCCGTCTTCATTTCTCTGTCCAGTCGAGATTCTGGATGTGCATGTGCATGTATCCAGGATGTTTTCCATATCACTGGAGCCAGGGTTTAAACCAGTGAGTCATATGGGATCAGCCTTAACCACTAGGCTGTAGGGTCACCCCTGTCTTTACCATTTTGGACCTTTCCCTTATGTGAGCTTTGGGGAAGCTCTTTCCTGGGATTCTGTTTTTTTGTTTGTTTGTTTGTTTAAGCTCTTTAGGTGTATAGCCCTTGATGGTTGGGTGAGGAGTCCATGGCCCAAAGACCAGGGAACAACACAACAGATCAAAGTTTCTCAGCCTTGTCAATATTGACATTTTGGGCCATGGAAGAATTTCCTGTGCCTTGTGGGGGTCTTGGCAGCATTCCTGGCCTCAAACCATGGGATGCCAGTAACATCCTCTCAATTGTGCCAACCAAAGGGTCTCCGAGTCATTGCCCAGATGTCACCATTAAATCCCTGCACTGGAGCTTCACATTCCCACGAGCTGGAGGGTCCCTTCTGGCACTGCAGCCGTGGAGGAGCTGGGTGGGAAGGGCAACTGCCTCAAGGGCCCTAACCTAGAGCGAGAGGAGGCGTGCAGGGCAGAGTAGGAGAACGGAGCAGGCAGGCGAAGGAGCCAACGAGGCAGGGTTGGGGTCTCAGGGTAACAGTTGATGATGGGGCAGGGAGGGTGAGAGCAGAGCTCTGAGGCTGTGCGGTGCAGTGTGAGGCTCCTTCACAAGAACCAGGAGGAGTTAGCCCAGAGCCTGACCTCCTTTCCAGAGGGTGGCACAAAGCCTTCCACCTTTCCTTTACTTGAGCCAACTTTGGGCACTTAAGGAGCGTCGGATCCTCCTAAATACTTTTCCACTTTCCTCCTGACCTTGCAGGGAGTTAAGTGAATCTATTACAGCAAGTAGGTTACGCTCCTTGGAGAGAGATCGCGATTGTTTGATCATTTGTTCACTTGACAGATGTTTATCAAACATTCCCTTGGTACAGGCGGTGCCAAGCACTAATTACCCCGAACTGTGTGGTCCGGATAGACTCAGCTAGCACAGGGAGCTGGGGAGGGGCGGGGCGCACAGTGGACGGCTGTGGGGTTAAGCTGCCATGGTCTAGAGCTCAGCTCTGCGGCTGGCTGCTGTGACTCCTTGGACAAGTGAGTAATGTCCCTAAGCCTCAGTGTCTCCAACTGTAAAATGGGGTAATGACAATTCTTATACCAAGTGGGTATGAGAAGCTTGACAGTATGTACAGCCTACAGGCAGGTAGGTCCTGGCATTAGCGAGCACTCCACGGTGTTGGGAATATTTTGAACGTTTCTCTGTTACTACTACTGCATAAGGGCTGTCACAGCCTTAATATCAAGAACATTCTAAAGGACAGGTGACCAAAGACTTCACAGAAGTGGTTTTTAAATTTTAGTTCATTTTGTTCTTCCACAGATAAGAGAGAGAGGGAGAGGATCCCAAGGAGGTCCTGATGCCATGATCCACCCCCAGCCTTAGGCAGCCTCATGGGCCTACATGTGCCAGACACAAACCCAGAACCTTCCCATGGGTCTCAGCCTTGCAGGGCACGTATTTTACCCCTCCCCACCATCCAGCCCTGAAGTAGCTTTTTTGAGATGGGTCTTAAAGGAGTACTGGAGCTTTCTCAAGAAAAACAGAATATTATGGAGTTGAGAAAAGATCAGGCACTAGGATTCAGGCAGAAGAAAGAGCAACCAGGAAGTCCCAGATTGCCAGTGAGTGAGCCAGTGAGCACAGCTCGTCTGGGACAGCTGGTGGCTCTGTGATCCTGAGGCCGAGGGAGGGTGGGCGGTGAGGCTAGAATGGCTGGCAGGCGGGGCTGGTGGCCACAGGATCTTGTTCTGAGCAAACATAAATACCAAACCCCTTTGGCTTGAATGTGCTTCATTAATGACTCTCACCAAATCCTTCTTCCCAGCAACGCAGTGCTAAGTGTTCTTGAGCTCTTTGAGCCAAGGGCAGATTTGTCGGTGATAGGACTCTGGTGAACTGGGCTCCAGGCAGAGGGTACAACTCGGAAAGCAGTGATTCCTGTCCTGGAGCTCTGGGCAGGAGATGCGTCCCACCGGCTAAGACTGGCCTCCCTGTCCAGCCTCCCTTGGGGCTTCCCAGCTGTGGCCACTCAGAGGCTGTCACAGCTCCTGGAGTCTTAGAGGAGCCTACCATTTAGTTGCTGGGTCGCGATGCAGCTCACATGCTGCCTCCGGCAGACTGGACACCTTCCCCGCATACAACGATACCCTGGCATCTGTGCCCAAACAGCCGCCTGTCATTTTCCTGGAGCCCATGGCGTCGTGCCCGAGGCTCTGCTGAATCAGCCCAGTGCCGTCTGGCACCCACCACACTGCCGAGATCTCAGTCCCAAGGTCGTGAGCGGAGTCTGGATGGGGCCAAGTCTGGCTTCATCGCCCTCCGACACCACTCAGTGAGCACACTGGCAGTGAGCACGTCCTCGGTGCCAGGCACAGGGGTGCGGTTATGAATGAGGCTGACACCGTCCCTGGCTTTGTGGATCGCAGTCCTGTGGGAAAGACAGACACTGAACAGATTGTCCGATCTTAGCCCTCGTTATGGACGAGCTAAGAGAGGGGAAGGTGCGGGGGGGAGAGGGGGGTTGTGGTAACATAGAACAGGAGGAGACTCAAGGAGGCAACAAGATCAGGGAGGGCTGGGGCCAGCAGATGGCCTAGCAGTTACATTGCTGGACTCCCACATGGCCGGCCACAGTTCAAGTCCTGGATCTGGTGGCTTTAACATCATGCCAGGCATGTGTGCAGGTGTGCCCAAAATCCCAGGAAGAGAATGGAGGAGAAGGGATTTGCAGTGTGGCTATCCTTCCCAGGGGGTGATTACTTACTTTCCCCCTCGCTGTCTCTGTCTCTCACTCTGGTGAGCTCACGTCCCTAAGGCAAAAACTTCTAAAAAAAAAAAAAAGATTGGGACCAGCAGTTGGCGTAATGGCTATGTCGCTGGACTCCCATATAGTCGACCGCAGTTCGAGTCCCGGACCCCGTGGCTTAAATTCACGCTGGGCGCGTGTGCGTGCGTGCCCAAGATCCCGAGAGGAGAATGGAGAAGGGATTGTGGCGTGGCCATCCCCCCCGAGGGGTGATTTCTTGCTTTCTGTCTCTCTGTCTCTCTCTGTCTTTCTGGTGAGTGCACACACCCTGTCAAAAAAAAGAAGAAAAAAAAAGATCAGGAAAGGCCTTACTGAGGAGGTGAGCCCCCTCCCTCTACCTCCTGGCATCTTAGGAGAGGAGCAGACAGAGGTAGGAGGAGGAGTTGGGGAGACTGTCCTTAGCAGGGCCCATCACCAAACCCAGTGAGTTTCCTGGCTACGGCCCCGGGGCCTGCCCGGCATCCTCAGCACTGATGCCAACTTCTCCTTTGGATTTCTTCCCTCCCACCTCCGGCCCTGCTTTTCTTCCTTCCTTCCATTACGCTTTGTCTCCTTCGCTGACTTACCTTCCCTCACACAGATCATTTCAGTCTTCTGAGAGGATGGCCTTGTTCTCTAGGCCGTGGACACAGCAGTGGCAAGAAGCCAGCTCGGAGGGGCCCCACCTGGCTGGGTTCCAGCCCTGCTTTGCCCCTTACTGGACACGGGGTCTTGGACGCATGAGTGCCTGGCCGCTCTGTGCATTTGCCCTGCCTGAACAGGGGGTCCACTTGACCAAGGCAGTCTAAGTGGGGCAGTGCCAGCACAGCCCTCTCCTCTTCAAGGACAAAGTGGACTCAGTTCAGTTTACCTTCTGTTTTCCCTGGGAACATGACGAGTGTGGAATGTCAGGGTGTCCCCGGCCATGGTGCGTGTAGTAAAGCTGACCCTGCTCGGTAAATTGCATCTGGACTGCGAATTCTCTGTACGGCTTCAAAATACCTAATGAGCCACAGTTTGGGGCTTCCTTAATGTCAAAGGAAGGCTTCTTGCAGGGACCCTGGAAGCTCTGACTATGGGTTGTCGCCAAAGTTGCCAGCCCACATGGGGCCTGGGCCAGGGTGGCTCCCACACCCAAAGAGCTTGCACATGAGTTGTCAGCTTGGGGCTGGCCTCTGTCAGGTGAAAAGGTCAAACCCTTCCAGCTTTGACATTCTATCCATTTATTCCTTTAAAGATGTCTGTTGGGCAAAGTGGTAGCACAACTGGACCTTACATGGGAAAGTCCTGGTTTCGTGTCCTGGTGCCTCCCTGAGCATAGCAGGTGCACACGTGCACAACCATGATCCAGGCTGGCTGAGCCTCGGGGAGATTGGCGACATGAGGACCTGACTACCTCTCTCTCTCTCTCTCTCTCTCTCTCTCTCTCTCATGGAAGAAAAAATGAACTTTAGGGACCAGCAGGTGGCGTGGTAGTTAAGGCATTGGAATTCCCACATGGCCAAACACAGTTCGAGTCCCAAACCTGGCAACTTGCTCTCTCTCTCTCTGTCTTTCTCTAGCAAAACTCATGTGAAAAAATAATAATAAAAATAAATAAATGAATAAAATAATTTAAAAAAGAAATAAATGAACTTTGAAAAATGAAAATATCTGTTGTTGGCCTACTTTGTGGTATGTGCTGGGAACACAGTATTGAGCAAAACCGATCCATTCTGTGCCCTAAGGCACTCACAGTCCAGTGGGGAGCTGGCTGTCCATCAAAGCACCACATAAACAATAATGAAAGCACACTGTGGTAACGTGGACGTTGTGCTTTGGGACTCTCGTGGAGAGGTTGGACCTGGTTAAGAGGTCAGAGAAGATTTTTAGTAAGAAGTTGTGCTGAGGGGTCAACAGGTGGTGTGGTGGTTAAGGTGCTGAATCCCACATGACCAGTTCCATGGTTCAAGTCCCGGACCTGGTGGCTTGAAAAGAAACAAAACAAAACAAAAACAAAAACAAAACCCTGCGCACATGTATGTGCATGCCCAAAAATCTTTTTTTTTTTTTTTGGGGGTTTTTTTTTTGTTTTGTTTTGTTTTTTTGCTATAGGACACATGCGCTTGCCAGACAGAGACAGAGAGACAGAAAGTGAGAAATCACCCCTCAAGGGGGATGGCCACGCCGCAATCCCTTCTCCTCTATTCTCCTCTCGGGATCTTGGGAACGCACGCATGCGCGCCCAGCATGAGTTTTAAGCTGCCGGGTCCGGGACTTGAACCGCGGTCGACTACGTGGGAGTCCAACGACATAGCCATTACACTAACTGCTGGTCCCATGCCCAAAAATGTTGAAAGGAGAATGGAGGAGACGGGATTGCAACTTGGCCCTTTCCCCAGGGAGCGATTTCTTTCGTTCTCTCTCTGTCTCTCTCTGGTGAGTGCACGTGCCCTGTGGCGAAAATCTCAGAAAAGGAAGAAGAAGAAAATTGTTGTGTTGTACCTGACATCTGACAGATGAATGGGCGTTAACCGGGCCAAGGAGGAGGAAGCGTCCAGAGGGAGAGCCCATGGGCAAAGGCTTTGTGGGGGGTGGTGCAAAGTGGAGAGAGCAGGGCAGGTGGAGCCGGGTCATGTATGTCATGTACCTGTGGCGGTGCAGAGAGCCAACTTATTTAATTATTCATTTAAAACAGTGTTTAATGACCCAGCGAAGCCCTGGGCTAGGCCAGGGAGGCCTGACGCCTGGACCATCCCGTCGGTCATGTGTGATTCTTCATCCTCAGCGCCGTGAGAAGCAGGCGAATGCAAGGCAGGGAAGGGTGTGGGGCAGGAGGGCCGGCATGACTGGATTTACAGCTTAGAAAGCTTATTCTGGCTGCAGGGTGCTGAGGTCGAGTCTAGGGGAGTGAAATTTGAAGACACTTGGAGGGAACGCGTTCGGTGGGGAAGGAAGCCACGGTGCGGGTGTGCTCCACAGGGCATCGCGTGTGGGCTCGCTCAGGAGACGAGGGGTGGCCTCTCATCGCGGGGGTTCCGCTGCTCAGCCTGGCTATTCCTCCATGCCCTGCTTTTGACTTCCATGACCCCAAACCGCTCTCGTACGCTGCCAAACCACAGACTGAAGGGTGGTGGGCGTGGGGTGTCACAGGGTGGAGGTTCCCAGCAAGCCCCAGCTGAAGCAGAAAACCTCAGAGCAGTCATAAAAATAAATCGAGCCCCACAGAAGCATTTTCTGCAGCGTGGAGGACTGCCGCTGGCATCGACGCCAATGTTTTCCATCAAACAAGGTGAATGAAAGTCATGTTTTTCTTTGTCTCTCTCTCTTCCCTCCAGGCTTATATTTGGCACCCTTTACCCTGCGTATTATTCCTACAAGGCCGTCAAGTCCAAGGACATTAAAGAATATGTAAGTAGCACTCGATTTTGGAGGAGGCCTCTAGGGTGGGGTGGGGGCAGTTGGGCGCGAAGTGGTGGGAGAAGGTGGGTGCCCTCCGTGGTCTGGCACAGGAGTCACTTCATCACTTCTGTGAGACCTCCTGGGAGTCCTGCCCTCTGCCTACACCTGTCCCCTGTCCGAACTTGGAAGAAAGCAGAGAGGTAGAGGAAGGAGACGACTCCGCCACATCTGCCAGTGACTGCCTCTCTCAGCCCCCGTTTCCTTGGCTGCGGGACTCTGCAGACCTGTGTGTGGACACAGTCGGGTGTGGAGGCAGCAGCACAGGTCCCGGAGTCCGGCAGACCTGGCTTTATTCTTGGCTCTGCAGCTCTGGTCCACGCCAGCTGTGATTCCAGGATACCATGGTCAAAGCCCTGTTGCTTGATGAGCTTTTCGAAGGCAGGGGCTGTTTATCATCCTCTGTTTTCTGTAGTACCTCACAGTGGGAAGGGGGTCCAGGAGGACTTGCTGGCTAGAGGGTTGTATTAGTGACTGGCCGTGTGTGGTGCCCTCAGACAGGAGAACCGTTAGATCGCCCTGACTGACAAAGACCCACTGGGGCAGGTAGCGAGCGAAGGGTGTGCATTCCCACGTAGTGTGCAAGCCGAGGTTGAGGCGCAGAGGCTGTAGACTTTGGCATTACGAGAATGAGGTCAAGTCCTGGCTCCGACATTTATTGATATAATCGATGCTGGACAAGAGGCTTAGACTTCCAAGAGCCTTAGTGTCCTCACCTGAGCAGTGGAGTGGGTAAGAACAACCTCTGTCCCTCTTTGACACAGATGTCACTTAGCAGGTTTGACATAGGTGAAGAAATAATACAGAGTAGACTTGGAGAATCATTTTCCTTCTCAGATTTCCTAGGCCCCTGTAATAAAACCGGCCACCTCCAACTCACCTCCCACTCTTGGCTCCCAGAGTAGCTTGCACTTTGCAGTTGGCTTGCACGTTGATGCTACTAAGCAGGGAATTCGAGGGGGGTGATTCTACTCTGGGGACCGGGTCCCTGGCATATGTGAGGGAATCTCAGTGTGCACACTATAAATAGCTGTTAAGTTGCAAGCACAGCTCTTGGTTCTCAGTTGGCTTGGTGCGGTGTAGAGCATTAGGCAGCCTGTCCCGACCCCTCCGCACCTCCAGTGCAGGGAAGCTGTGCCTGGGCAGGGAAGGCCTGGGGTCACCATGGTGCAAGGTTGATCCTTCACTTTGCAGGGGCAGAAGCTCAGCTCTGTCAGCTCCTCCGGGAGAGATCAAGCCCTGGCACATAGTTTCACTCTGCCTAAACTCACAGGAGCCTGGCTTATGGCTGGGATGGCAATTCATTAATTCAGAGTGGAAGCCGTAACTGACAGGCAGAGCAGCTGTGCGCGTTGGCTGCAGAGCACGTGCTCTTCCCAGGAGGGGAGGCGGGAGAGTCGGGATCAGAAGGTTTCTGGGGACAAGAAAGGAAGAAGGGAACTGAGTAGTGTCAGGGGAGACCTGCCCCTTCCCCTGCACTCATGCGTACACACTCTGGCTCACACAGTCACTCATGCACACACACACTCTCACACTCACATGATCTGGCTGGATCCCACATGGCCTTCTGCATAGTTCGAGTGTTGGCTTAAGAAACATGCTGGGCATATGTGTATGTGCATGCCCAGAATCCTGATGGGAGGGAGAAACGGAGGAGAAGGGTTTGTGATGTGAACAGCCTCCGTGTGTGGGGAGGTGCTTTCTCACGTTCCCTCTCTTTCTGTCTGTCTCCTGACGGCACACACACCCTCTATGTGTTTATTTCATGAGAAAAAGACGGACAGGGAGAAAGAGACACACTCCCAGCAGGGTCTCACGCTGCAGCCCTCCCCAGTTTTCCCAGCCAGTCAGGACCACAGGCACGCGCACACACGCCCAGCATGTATATAGGTCAACCAAGGAACCGCACCCTCCTATTCTGGGTGGCTGCTTCCAGCTTGTAGAGCAGCGTGCTGCCACTGTGCACCCACGGCTGGGCCAGATTCTGGATCCCTCTTCTTTTTTTTCTTTAAAGTTTGTTCATTTTCTTTTTTCCATGAGAGAAAGAGACAGAGAGAGAAAGAGAGGGAGAGAGAGAGAGAGAGAGAGAGAGACATCCACAGCTTCCTCCTCTCATAATCTACCCGCAGCCTCCACCAGCTAGGTTCATAGACACATGCACAGAGTGCACCAGGAGACGGTGGGGTGTGAGCCCGGGACCTCCCCACGTGTGCCCAGCGTCACAGAGCACTGAGTTCCTGCCGTGCCACCACAGCTGACCCAGCTTGGATGTTCGCACCAAGCTGCCGGGTGATGCCAGTGGTGCTGATCCATGTACCACACCTTGAGTTGCAGGAAGCTGGCATGAGGCTCACTCATAAACTCCACCTTCATTTCTTGGTTCGGGAACCTTTAGATTCTGGTCGAGAAGCAGCATGGATGTGGGTCCCTGGTTCAGAGAAGAAGCTGCATCCTTCAGGAGCGTGCGTGCACCTCTCAGAATGCAGGCTCCTGGGTTCTCTTCCCGAGCCTTCCCAGGCCAGGTAGCGTTGTATAAAGCCAGCCGTCTCCAGGCAAGACAGGCACATGGTAAGGTCAGTGACTCCCCAGAGAAGCAGTGTTGTGTGGGATCCATCGAAATGGAAAGGACATGCCTGGAGTCCCAGCTGTGCAGCTGCCAAGAGCAGGGCAGTGGGAAAAGCATGTCCTCAAACGGAATAAATAAACACTCCAGAGAAGGTCTTATGCCACCTCTCCGTGAGGGACGGGGTAGTGCACCTCTTCTGAGAGACTGGCTGGTGCCTCGAGATGTGGAACCTTCCTTGAGATGCTTGGCTCCGCCGACACCGCGGTCTCTGAGCGGTGGTCACGGCCAGGTCAGCCTTGGTGAGAGGATGCCACGTCCCCGAGCCCTCTTTCTGCCTCTGTCACTTCACACAGTCACATGGCACGTGAGCCGTTGAACATGCACCGTCACACCGAGAAAGGCTGGCTGACGTCCTCAGGCCTGTCATCTCCGCCACTTGGTCCCTGAGCACCTCCTCTGCTCTGGGACCTTTGGGGGAGCAGAGCATGGGCCACAGGTCCCTCCATTCTCTGGCCCGTTCCCCTCATTCCCAGACCACCTCCACCCTGATCCCCACCGCCTCTGAGCACCTCACATCTTAGCCAAGACCTTACCTGGTGTGTTTCTATCTATCTATCTATCTATCTATCTATCTATCTATCTATCTATCTATCCACATACATACATATATGTACACTTTTTACACTTAATCACTATGCATCTTTTGAATGTACAACATGGTTTTCCCCAGCACACATACAGTGCATTATCAGTCCAGACAAAGGTATTACCATATACATTATCATCACCAAATAACTTTTCCTTTTTGTGTCAATTAAACATATTGTTTTTTCCCCTGTTCCTCTCCCTCCCTCCTTCTATTATCCACTCCTACCTGGTGTTTTAAAATGTACCCAGAACCCATTTTACCTAGGGCTGGTGAGACACACAGACAGGAAAATGCGAAGGAAGACTTTACTCACGATTCCCTAGGAGACATGAAGGGCCGCGTGGGAAAGCACCAGGGCCAGTTAGGAGGCAGAGGGAGAGCTGCGGAGATGCAAACAGCCTTTATCGTGCTTTTGTGAGAAAGCCAAGGCCTGGCAGGAGACCCAGCCCTAGGATTGGCCAGTTTGAATCATTTCAGCAAGCTCCAGAGTGGAGAAGGGGCTGCCTGTAGTGTTTGGTCCTTGGCCCTAAAGTCATCATAGCTGGGGAATATTGTCTGAACTTCTCCTTATTCTTTTTTTTTTTTTGGAGAGGTTTATGCTATAGGGCGCGTGCGCTGCCAGAAAGACAGAGAGAAACAGAGATAGAGAGATAGAAAGCGATAAATCAACCCCCGGGGGGATGGCCATGCTGCAATCCCTTCTCCTCCATTCTCCTCTTGGAATCTTGGACACGCATGCACACGCGCCTGGTATGCATTTAAGCCACTGGGTCCGGTACTCAGACTGCTGTTGGCTACATGGGAGTTCAGCGACATAGCTATTACGCCAACTGCTGGTCCCATATTGTCTTAACTTCTAAGAGCTCTGTTAAGGTATGAGAGAACTTAAACAAGGAACTATGGAGTCTGGACTGGTTAGTTTATGTGTGAAAGACAGGCTCGGGACCAGCAGTTGGCGTAATGGCTATGTCGCTGGACTCCCATGTAGTCAACTAGGGTTCGAGTCCCAGGCCTGGTGGCTTAAACTCACACTGGGCATGTGTGAGTGTGTGCCCAAGATCCTGAGAGGAGAATGGAGGAGAAGGGATTGCGGTGGTGGTCATCCCCTCTCGGGGGGGTGATTTCTCGCTTTCTGTCTCTCTGTCTCTCTCTTTCTGGCGAGTGCATGTGTGCTATAGCAAAAACAAACAAACAAACAAAAAACAAAAAAACAAACAAACAAAAACCTCTCCAAATAAATAAATAAGACAAGCTCTAGGGGATGTCTTTTGCTGTCTCTAAGAAGGGTTCTCCCTGGAAAGGGCAGTCTCTTTGAAAGTCAGTGAGGCCCCAGATGCCAGAGCACCGAGGAGACAGAAAATAAGGGAATGTTGTTAATACACCTGGTGACAGTGTGAACGCGTGCTGTCAGGGTATTCCTTGTCCAGGCTAAGCACACTGGCTCAAGTTCTGCCTGCGGGGGAGTTCTGCTTCCCTCTCTCAGGGCCCTCCCTGACTGTATAGCCATTGACCATGCGCTCATGCCCGCGGATGGTACGGGGCCATCTGGAAACCAGGCTCGCAGGCTCACATTTTCTCTTTGTCAGTCACGTGGTTAGAGAATTCCTCATGCAAGAGGAGGGTGAGAGGCGTAAGAGATGTCTGGGTGCCTGGTTAGAGGAGAGTCTGAAGGGGAGGGGAGGCTCCAGAAGTGGCTAACCCTGCTCTCTGCCACCTGCAGGGAGGCCTTTAGCAGACTGCCAGGAACCCAAAGGCAGGGCCTGATGGACTGGAATCCCGGCCTGCCTCTGAGGTTTGTGAAGGTCTCTAAGCCTGCTGCTCGCGCTGAGCTTGGGAGCCTCTTGCCATGGCTGAGGGTCACAGCTTACATCCTGTCTCCTTCTTCTGGGTCGTGCCCCTGAGCAGTCCAGAGGGCCTCTCCGTGCGCCATGAAGTTCTCCATCCAGAGCCCCTCCTGGCCGTTACTCTTCTCACATTGGCCAAAGCTCCCTGTGTTCTGGATGAAGGCCCAGCCAGCATACTCCTCCCCTGCCTTATAGGGAGGGCTGGATAGAATCCCTAACCCAAAGACTTCTGTTTCAAACTTAGGAAAAAGAAAATGACTATAATTTGATTTCTGTGTGGTATAATGTGGAAAAGCATTTCCTGGTCGTTTTAAATGAATGCGACTTCCATTTCTGAGTCACCGTGTTCCATTCACTTTGTCACGCTCCGTGAGTCATCCTCAGATCCTTCTTTCTGCATGAACAGATTCCAGCGTGGAGGAGTGAGAGCTGGAGACTTCAGGATAATAGGGTAGGCTTCACTCTGCCAGTGCTTCGTCGTCTCTGTCTGTAGCCCGACCTTCCTCCTGAACTTGGTCTCGCCTCTCCAGAGGTCTGTCGGGTGTTCTTAGATGCCATGTTCTCTGCTAGGCTGTTGGGCATCCATGCATACATGCCTGGTGTTTTCCTTTCTTCCTTTCATTTTTTTTTTTTTTTTTAAGTTTTTGCCATAAGGCACATGCACTCATCACAGACAGAGGGAAAGTGAGCAATCACCCCCTGGGGGGAATGGTCATGCTGCAATCCCTTCTCCTCCAATCTCCTCTGCTTGGGCACACACAAATATGTTCCTGGCGTGACTTTCAAGCGATCGGGCCTGGGACTCAAACCACAGTCAGTCATGTAGGAGTCCAGTGCCTTAATCACGACACCATCTGCTGGCCTCTGCCTGGTGTTATTAAAGCTGCCAAGTCTGATACTCAAACCACACAGTCGACCGTGTGGATCCAGCTGCCTTTAACCACCCTGGCACCAGCCAGCCCTCTTTTTTGCTTTCTTATTGGCGTGAGCGGCCCTGTGATTTTCCCTCACTGATGCCCTGACTTCTGTAGGTGCCTTTTCTTCCATGGAGGTGTCGCCATCCCTGCCGTATGCACCTATAGGAGTGTCTCTGGCCTCACAAGCCATAGGATTTTGTCCTCTGAAAAAGCTACCTAGACCAGTATTTCTCAACACGTATTCCTTCTCAATGTTTTTGAAACCATCTCTTCTTCCCCATTAACCATGCTAACATTTTCATCCAGTCACTGAAAACATTCATTCAGCACCTCCTATGTGCCAGGCACTATTGAGGGTACCAGAGATATAATGACATGCTGAACTCACGCCTGCCCTCTGGGAGCTTACAGTCCAGTAGAAAGAGTAGGGGAGGGGTCAGCAGGGGGCATGGTGGTTACGGTGCTGGACTCTCATATGACCACCTGCAGTTTGAGTCCTGGACCCGGCAGCTTGCTTTCTCACTTTCACTCTCTGGTGAGTGCACTTGTCCTGTAACAAATTTAAAAAAATAATAAAGATACATAAAATAAATAATTATTTGAAAAAAAGGAAAGAGAGAAAGAGCAGGGAAATAAACTTGCAAAACAGTGTGTGATACGTGTGATGATGGGCAACATATGTGGCACGTAGGAGGAGGAAAAGGACGTGTACTTACTCAAACCGTTGGCATTTCCTAGAAGAAGTGATATTTAGGCTGAGATCTGAGGGCTGAGGTCGAGGCAAAAAAAGATGCTCTACTCAGGGAACTGAAAGAAATTCATTATTGGCCAAACAGGTGGTGAGGAGTTTAAGGCACTGGATCCCACATGGCCGACTCTGAGTCCCAGACCCAGCAACCTGAATATCACACTGGGTGTGTGTATGTGCGTGCCAAAATTCCAAGAGGAGAATGGAAGGGAAGGAACTGTGGCATGGACATCCCTCTTGGGGTGATTTCTCACTTTCTTTCACTCTCTCTCTGTCTCTCTCCAATGAGTGCACATGCCCTATAGCAAAAAAAAAAAAAAAAAAAAAAAGTTCACTAAAGTTCATGGTAGGGGCTGGCGTGGTGCTTGAAGGTACTGGACTCCCACATGGCTGACTGCAGTTCAAGTCCTGGACCTGGCAACTTGCTTTCTCACTTTCTCTTCCTTTCTCTGTGTCCTTCTCTGGTCAAATTAAAATAAATAAATAAATGGATAAATAAAGTTAAAGAAAATAATTCTTTAAAATAAAGAAGAAGTTCATTGTGCCTGGAGTGGAAAATGTGAGAGGGTAGAGGGGTAGAGGAGGGGGTGATGGAGATAATTAGGAGCCAGTTCGTCAAGGCCTTCCAAGCCAGTTTCAGGAATGCAGGTGGCTTTAAACGAGGAAGAAGAGTCATCCAATTGGCATTTAAGGTCCTATTAACTGGAATATGGAAGACAGATTAGGAAGGTGACAGAGGTGTAGAGACCAAGCCCAAAGCTGTAATTCCATTCTAGACAGGAGACACTGGGGCCTGGAGCAGGCAAATGGCAGAGGGGATGGAGAAGAGAGGATGGCGTTCACTGCTGCGTCGTCGGGGCCATCTTTCCACTTTCCTCTTGGTGCTCTTTGAGGCATCTAAGCTTCTAATGTTGATGGAGTCTAATGTACCTGTCTTTGTTTCATTGCCAGAGAGTGTGTCCTCTCCAGAGAAAGATAGAGAGAAAGAGAAAGGAAGCATCCCTCTCTACACACACACACACACACACACACACACACACACACACACACACCCCGTGGGACATGGCCATGCTGCAATCCCCTTCTCCTCCATTTTCCATCCCATCAGTATCTGGAGCACATGCACATGTGCTTGGCATATTTTTCAAGTCGTTGGAGCTGGGAATTGAACCATGGTTGGCCATTAAGGATCTCTAGGCTATGGGCTGGCCAAATGTCTGTTTTTTTCTTTTGCTTTTTGTGCTTTGGTTGCCATAGTTAAGAAACCACTGCCTAAACCAATTTAAAAGATCACTTCTATGTTTTCTTGTGGTTTCTCTCTTACATTAGGCCTCTGATTTAGTTTGAATTAACTTTTATATACAACATGAGGTAGGAGTCCAGCTGTGCTCTTTTACATGTAGATATTCAGTTGACTCAACCTGAGGGCGTGGTGGCGCCCGCCCTATGGCAGTTGACTCAAGATGTATTTATACTTTTCTGAAGTCCTTGCTTGCTAATTCTACCTCTAAGTCATCTGTGGATCTATTGACCAATTTTTCTCATAACCATGGGTTATACTTTTCTATTCCTTTATATATATATATAGTGGACAGCCACGCCGCAGTCCCTTCTCCTTCATTCTCCTCTTGGGATCTTGGGCATGCATGTATATGCACCTGGCATGAGTTTTAAGCTGCCGGGTTCAGGACTCAAACCATGGTCAACTACATGAAAGTCCAGCGACGTAACCATTACGCCATCTGTTGGTCCCCCTTTACATGTTTTTTAAAGTTATTTGTTTATTCCATGAGCAGGTAAGTGTGTGTGTGTGTGTGTGTGTGAGAGAGAGAGAGAGAGACAGAGACAGAGACAGAGTCAGAGAGCGAGAGCACACAACCCCAGCAGGGTCCAATGCTACCATCCCCCCCAGCTTCAGTCAGCCTGGGATCACAGGCGTGTGGATACCAGTGTATTCAGGAAGGTCTCCTGACACAAACCCTGAACCTTCCCGTGTGGGTCATTTTACAACGCATCGCTTTTGACTGGTGCACATGGTTAACTTCTCCTTATATTCTGGACTTCATGCGTGGCACACTGTGGAAACTCTAGCTGTCCATTGCCCTCGTGTGTAGAGTGTCAAGCCCGACATCGCCTTGACCTGGTGGGAGCAAGGGCTCACGTTTTGTCAGGGCAGGTGTACGTCAGTTCTGCCCCTAGTCCTGGAGCTGACCTGACCTCTTAGTACTGGGATGTCATTTTTTCTCTGAAGGTGTGATCCTTCGGGTATTTTACTGGAAATTCTAGAATGTTTATCAGTTTCTTCTAACTTGGTAGAACTTGAACTCCAAACTCTGTTTCTCCAACTCTTTCAGCTTTCCAGATTTTGCTTTTTGTTTCTTCTTCTTTCTTTCTGTTTTGTTTTTATAAAAAAAAAAATGAGTATTTGCAATTCAGGGGCAAGCCAAAGATTTGGAGGGAATATACATGTAGCTTTTTGGGGCCTGTCTCTTTAAAGCGTCCCTCGCTCTGGGATTTTTCCTTCTTTACTTCTGGCATCTCAAACTCCATTCTCGAGTTTCTCGGGCAAGTTAAGACTGTGGGTTTCTGCTTGAGGTCTGTCTGCCCATGATGCAGACTGGTGGTTGTCCTTAGCCATGTTACTGAGCTCTCACTGATGCAGTTCCTTTATTCCAAGCGTTGAAAGCCCTGCCAGGATCTGCCTGTTCTTTTTTTTAGGGGGGGGGGAGGGGGCTTGTTTGTTTGTTTGTTTGTTTTGAGAGGTTTTTGCTATAGGGCGCATGTGTTCGCCAGAAAGACAGAGAGAGACAGAGAGACAGAGAGACAGAAAGTGAGAAATCACCCCCCAGGGGGGATGGCCA
>NW_006205599.1:1451979-1452542 GCF_000334495.1 Tupaia belangeri chinensis
CGCACATGTGCCCAAAGGTGGTTTAAGCCACTGGGTCCGGGACTTGAACCATTGTTGACTACATGAGAGTCCAGTGACATAGCCATTATGCCAACTGCTAGTCCAGGATCTACCTGTTTTTATTGCTCTCCCATGCCTTCAAACAATTGTCTTTGAAATATTTTGTTCCAAGTGCTATTGTCTTTATTAGTGGGAGGGTTAGCACAGTACCGGCTACTCCACCTTTATTGGAAGCTAGAAGGAGCAGACCAAGGAGTTTAGACTTTTTGCTGTGGGTAGGACATTTTTTTTTTTAGAGAGTTTTATTTATTTATTTATTTTTTTGCTGAAAATTATCCCCTTCCCCCAGAGGGAATGGCCATGCCTCAATCCCTTCTCCTCTATTCTCCTGTCAGGATTTTGGGCATGTACACACATGTGCCCGGCCCAAGGTTGAAGTCACCAGGTCTGGGACTTGATCCACCATTAACTATAGGAGAGTCCAGTAACATAACCATTACACCATCTGCTGAAGCCACCAGGTCCGGGACTCAATCCACCGTTGACTATGTGAGAGTCCAGTG
>NW_006205599.1:1453540-1480729 GCF_000334495.1 Tupaia belangeri chinensis
GCTATAAGGAGCAGACCAAGGAGTTTAGACTTTTTGCTGTGGGTAGGACATTTTTTTTTTTAGAGAGTTTTATTTATTTATTTATTTTTTTGCTGAAAATTATCCCCTTCCCCCAGAGGGAATGGCCATGCCTCAATCCCTTCTCCTCTATTCTCCTGTCAGGATTTTGGGCATGTACACACATGTGCCCGGCCCAAGGTTGAAGTCACCAGGTCTGGGACTTGATCCACCATTAACTATAGGAGAGTCCAGTAACGTAACCATTATACCATCTGCTGGTCCTTTCTCCTCCATTCTCCTCTCAGGATTTTGGGCACACACGCACATGTGCCCAGCATGAGACTGAAGCCACCAGGTCCGGGACTCAATCCACCGTTGACTATATGAGAGTCCAGTGACATAACTACTACACCATTTGCTGGTCCCTGGGAAATTTTTTTTTTTTTTTTTTAAAGACAGAAGCACATAAGCATGCGTGAGGGAGAAGCATCCTCACTAGGATCTTCCTATGATCCCCTTTCCCCGGCCCTCCAGACCCTCAGGTTCTTTGGTATGTATGTACAAACCCAGCATGTTCCAGGCCAGCCTGACTGGGATTTGAACCTGCGGTTGGCCCTATGGCTTCCAAACTGCAGTTTGGTTTTCTACTGACTATGCTACTAGGCTGGGAGCTTTCAGATGTGGTAGTAGTCTCATGAGTTCCCATTCTGGGGATGGCTTATAGGATGGGCTGGCGAGGGAAAAGCTAGGAGACTAGGTGGGCTGTGGGGAGAATCCTGCAGTACCTTTAATAGCGGGCACAAAGACTCTAATTAGCGGTGGGAGGTCATGGACACGGAAATGAATGGTCACGTGGGAGAGATTAGAAGAAAGCTCCAACTTCTGGAAGGGTCCTGGGGCCTTCCCACACAAAAGGATTCTTAAGTGACTAATGAAGATCACTGCCACTCCATCTCGGAGTCTGGCCTGGTTCAAGTGCATTCCAGGTGTGTCTGTAGAGACCCATTGCATTTACTCTCCTGTTAGTCCTAGAAAAATGAGATGACCAAATGCCGGTCACTTGGCCTGCAGGTCTCCCTGACTCACGGAAGAGCTATTGAAGGCCACCTGGGTCCAAGTTGACCCTGGAGCCTGGGTCAGCTGTGGAGCAGCCTGTTGGCCAGCCCCAGGGTTTGGAGCGGGGAAGGGTGGAGATGGGGTTACAAATGGAGCTGCACTGCTGCCAGGCCTCCACATCCACCGTGTGGGCCTGCTCTGGATGTGGGCAGCTATTCGTCCTTGACCTAGCCTGCCAGCTTTGGTGCTTTCTCTTTCCACAGGTCAAGTGGATGATGTACTGGATTATATTCGCACTGTTCACCACCGCTGAGACGTTCACAGACATCTTCCTTTGTTGGTAAGTTCTCTAGGCACTGGGGCATTTCCAAGGATGGTTTTGCCTAGTTTCAGGTGAAAAGTGGGGGAGGGCTGAAACCTTGAACCTTCCCTGAGGCCAGAGAGACAGGTGCAGGTATGTTAATTGGAGAATTTTTAATGATTTCATTTGTAAAAGTTGTTCTAGTAAATGTTTACTGAGAGACTTTATAAGAGTGGATGTTCTAGGCACTAGGAATGTAATAATGGACAAGACAGATACAGTTCCTCAAATAGTGCCGCTTGGTAAACAAATATTCATGTGTTAAAAAAAAAGGAATGAAAAATAGTGCACGAGCGTAATGGCTATGTCGCTGGACTCCCACGTAGTCGACCGCGGTTCACGTCCTGGATCCGGTGGCTTAAAATTCACACCGGGCGCGTGTGCGTGCGTGCCCAAGATCCTGAGAGGAGAATGGAGGAGAAGGGATTGCGGCATGACCATCCCCCCCTGGGGAGTGATTTCTCGCTTTCTATCTCTATGTCTCTCTCTGTCTGTCTGGCGAGCGCACGCGCCCTATAGCGAAAATCTCTCCCCCCCCCAAAAAAAAAGAATAGTGCACGAAAGTGTGCAGTAGAAGGCCAGCCATGGTGATTAAGGTGACTGGATCGCACATGGCCGACTGCATGGTTCGAATCCTTGACGTGGTGACTTGAAAATCATGCTTAGCACGCGTGCTGCATGCCCAAAATCCTGAGAGGAGAATGGGGAAGAAGGGACTACAGCAGGCCATCCACTTTAGAGGGTGATTTCTCACTTTCTCTCTTTCTGGCTGGTGAACACATGTACCCTATAGCAAACTAATAAATAAATAAATACTATTTTTTAAATAATTATTTTATTTAACTTTATTTATTTATTTCCTTATTTTAATTTGATCAGAGAGTGACAGAGAGGGAGAGGAAAGTGAGAAAACAAGCTGACAGTTCTGGGACTCAAACCGCAGTCAGCCATGTAGGAGTCCAGCACCCTTAACCAACATGCCACCTGCCGGCCCCAATAAATATTATTTTTTAAAAAGTACAGAAGAAATTAAGTTTCCTTCCTACATTTCTCACTTTCGCTGTAACTATTAATCACAATTTTGTATCTTCCTTTTTGTTCAGGTTTGTATCTTAAAAATGTTATATGTGTCCGTATATACAGAAACATATGCTCATACAATTTTTCTTTATTTTTTTAACAATGATGCTATAATGCACATAACAGTTCTCACTTTGCTTATTAAATTTATCTTGGAAATAGTTTTATCTGAGCATAAGTAGTATATCTACCTATTTAAAAAAAAAATCTTCTGAGCTGACCTTGTGGCTAGGGGAACCAAACCCCATATTGCTGACCACAGTTAGAATGCCAGTCCTAGCAACTTGAAAAGCACACCCATTGTGTGTGTGTGTGTGTGTGTGTGTGTGTGCATGTGCGTGCATGTGCGCACAGGTGTGTGTACACCCTGAATGCTGATGGAATGGAGAAATAGTGGAGCAGGCATTGCAGTGTGACCACACCCCACAGGAGATACTTTTCTTCTCCCTCTCTTTCTGGCAAGAGCATGTACCTTCTGGCACTTGTACTGAAAAAAAATCTTTTTTTAGTTTATGATAGACTGCATGCGCACACATGAAAGAGAGAGAGAGAAAGAAATGAACGCTTTCCAAAGAACTAGTTATGCTACAGTGTCCTTCCCCCAATCCTAAATCGCTTTGGATCTTGGGCACTTGTGCATGTGGCTGGCATGTTTCGGGCTGACCGGGATGGGGATTTGAACCAGTGGTCACATGGGGTCCAGCTTCTCTAGAGCAGCTCACTACTGCTGTGCCTTAGAGCCAGCCCCTCCACCTATTTTTCAATGGCTATGTAGCATTTTGTGGTATAGATGCAAAATAATATATTTACCATTATGTCCCTTCGGATGGACATGTTTCCTTTTTTTTTTTTTTTTTTTAATAAACAATGCCACTATTTCCAGCAATGGAGCAATTAAAAGACATAAGCTAGATCTTTTTACTGATATAGTGTATCTTCTTAGTTAAAAGAAGTTGTGACTTATATATAGTATTCTGTTTATATTTCAACCATAGGGATGATTTTCATGTGAATATGTCTTAAAAATAGGGTGGATGGGACCAGCAGTTAGCGTAATGGCTATGTCACTGGACTCCCATGTAGGCGACCGCGGTTTGAGTCCCAGACCCGGTGGCTTAAATTCACGCCAGGTGTGAGTGCGTGCGTGCCCAAGATCCCGAGAGGAGAATGGAGGAGAAGGGATTGCAGTGTGGCCATCCCCCCTGGGGGGTGATTTCTCACTTTCTGTCTCTCTGTCTCTCTCTACCTTTCTGGCGAGCACACACACCCACGCCCTATAGGAAAAACCTCTCAAAAATAATAATAATAAGGTGGAAAGTACAATTAGGCAGAGTTGTTACTAGAACTTGAGATCATTTACTGTACCGTATGACTGTCTTCTCATGACCGAGCGCCCTCAGAGAATATAATACAAACATTTCCATTTTAGAGAAAAAATTGGTATGATCTTATCCTCTAGAGTGTCCTAGTCCAAAAAACAAACCTGAATACTGCTCTGAATCCTGTTTTGTGTCAATGCCCTTAATTATCTTGTATGGTATATAGCTACCCCCTTCCCCACAGACCCTGGCTTTTCTCTCCATTGGAGAGATGGATGTCCCAACCTTCATGGTCCCACGCTACAGGGGAGGAATCTGGACCTTCTTTCTTTTTCTTTCTTCCTTTCTTCCTTCCTTCCTTTCTTTCTTCTTTCTTTTTTGGAGAGATTTTTTTTTTTTGAGAGGTTTTTGCAATGGGGCGTGTGTACTCGCCAGAAAGACAGAGACAGAGAGACAGATAGCAAGAAATCACCCCCCAGGGGGGATGGCCACACCGCGATCCCTTCTCCTCTGTCTCCTCTCGGGATCTTGGGCACGCACGCATACGTGCCCAGTGTGAATTTAAGCCACCAGGTCCAGGACTCGAACTGTGGTTGACTACATGGAAGTCCAGCTACATAGCTATTACGCCAACTGCTAGTCCCTTTGGAGAGACTTTTGCTATAGGGCGCGTGCACTTACCAGAAAGATGGAGAGAGACAGAGAGAGATAGAAAGTGAGAAATCACCCCCCTAACCCCGAGGTGATGGCCATACCGCAATCCTTTCTCCTCCATTCTCCTCTCAGGATCTTGGGCATGCACACATATGGGCCTGGCATGAGTTTAAGCCACGGGGTCCGAGACTCAAACCATGGCCAAGTACACGGTAGTCCAGCGATGTAGTCATTATACCATCTGCTGGTACTTCTTTCTTTCCTTTTTTAAGAGTTATTTCATTTAGCTTTATTTATTTATTTACTTATTTTTAATTTGACAGAAAGGGACAGAGAGAGAGAGACAGAGACAGAGACAGAGAGAGGGAAAGTGAGAAAGCAAGCTGCCAAGTCTGGGACTCGAACCATGGTCAGTCATGTGGGAGTCCAGTGCCCTTAACTACCATACCACCTGCCAGCCCCCCAGGAATCTGGATCCCCTGCTGGTAGCTAGAGTGTGCCCGTGTCTGTGGCCCTAGATTTTTAGACCTTCCCTAGGAAAAGCTCAGCAGCTACTTCTGGCATTGATTTGGGGAGGCTTATTAGTTTTCTGTTGCTGCATAACAAATGACCACAGATTTAACAGTTTAAAACAATACAAATGTGGGCATTAGGTGGTGTGGTGGTTAAGGTGCTGGATTCCCACATGGCCAACCACAGTTCAAGTCCTAGACCTGGCAGCTTAAAAATCACAACAAAGAAATGTATAAATAAATAAATAAATAAATAAATGTTTAATGGATAAATAAATAAACAAATGTTTAAATAATAATAATGATAATAAATTCTGAAATTACAAAACAAAACAAAAAAACCCCCACAAATGTATTATTTCACAGGTTTTTTTTTAGTTTTGCTATAGGGCATGTGTGCTTACCAGAGAGAGACAGAGAAAGGGACAGAGAGAGAGGTCACTCCCCACTCCCTGGCAGGATGGCCATACCATCATTCCTTCTTCTCCTCCATTCTCTTCTCAGAGTTTTGGGCATGCATGCACATGTGTCCAGTGTGGTTTTTTTTTTTTTTTTGAGAGAGAGATTTTCACTGTAGGGCGCGTGCGCTCGTCAGACAGACAGAGAGAGACAGAGAGACAGAAAGCGAGAAATCACCTCCCAGAGGGGATGGTCACGCCGCAATCCCTTCTCCTCCATTCTCTCGGGATCTTGGGCACGCACACACACGCGCCCAGCGTGAGTTTTAAGCCACCAGGTCCGGGACACGAACCACGGTCGACTACGTGGGAGTCCAGCGACATAGCCATTACGCTAACTGCTGGTTCCCCAGTGTGTTTTTCAAGCCTCTGTCTGGGACTCAGCCACACAGTCAGACATGTGGAGTCCAGCCACCCTAATCACTGCTCACCAGCTGGCCCTGATGTCCCTTTCTGTCAACATGTGCCATCTTCTTCACCTTCAAGCCCATAATGGCATGTCAAATCCTTCTTGGGCTTGGAATCTATTGGGTTGGGTCATTGGGAAAGAAAGTTCTATGGTTTTGGCATAGAAAACCATAGAAAAATACGTCATAATTTTCTCAACGACTTAGTATCTTCTGCTAAAGCTGGAAAAGCATTTCTGCTTTTCCTTAAGTGCTTGTTGATTAGATTAGGCCCAGCTCAATAATCCAGTATAAATTACATTTTTTTTTTTTTTTGAGAGAGAGGTTTTTGCCATAGGGTGCATGCACTCACCAGAAAGAGAGAGACAGAGAGACAGAAAGCAAGAAATCACTCCCAGGGGGGATGTTATGCCGCAATCCCTCCATTCTCCTCCCGGGATCTTGGGCACGCTCGCACACATGCCCGGTGTGAGTTTAAGCCACTAGATCTAGGACTTGAACCACGATCGACTACATGGGAGTCCAGCGACATAGCCATTATGCCAACTGCTGATTCTCGAATTCCATTTCTTAAGATCAGCTGATTAGTAATCTTCATTACATCTGCTAGGTCCCATTTGCATATAAGCAACATAAGCATGAGATTAACACCAGGGAAGAAGGTCATGGACCCAAATCCTGCCCACTGCAAGAAGACATTCAGTACCTGGTGTGTTTGGAGCATGTCGATTAGTAATCTTCATTACATCTGCTAGGTTCCATTTGCATATAAGCAACATAAGCATGGGATTAACACCAGGGAAGAAGGTTGTGGACCAAAATCCTGCCCACTGCAAGAGGACATTCAGTACCTGGTGTGTTTGGAGCATGTGCACGGGTGTGGGTAGACTCGTCCCCTCCTCCCGATGCTTGTGGAAACCTCACATGCGCCCTCACCTCATTTGACCCTCTCAGCCTTTGAAGGTGACCAGGCAATTTACAGGTGGGAAGTGACTGATTGGCATTGATTGTGATGGTTGAACCAAGAGATCTCAAGGCCTCTGGGAATGTGAGGTCTGAGTGGCTCAATCCAGAGGGCCTTGTGACACCTGGTAAAGGCCTGGTCCTATATGCCATGGTTCCAGACAGTAGGAGTGTCACCTCTCCTCCTTCTCAACACTCAGTGACAGAGATTTGTCCCAAATCTTTAGGTGGATGAGGGTCTGGCCCCAGCACACTTTTTCTGTAAAGGGACAGATAACAGATATTTTGAGCTTTCAGAGCCTTATAATCTTTATTTCAGCTACTCAACTCTGCCATTGTGGCATGAAAGCAGCCTAGACAATGTGTAAATGGGTGGGCATAGCAGTGTTCTATTAAAACTTTATTTATTGAAAACAGAGGACAGGCTGGATTTGGTGCATGGGTTATTGGGACTTCTGGATTCATTTTAGCAAGCGTCAGAGAAAGAGAGAGAGTATGAGAGACAGATACCCCCTCCAAAATAGGCCCCTTACACTACGATCCACCCCGTCCAAGCCAGCCCAGATCCCAGGCACACGTATGTGCACCCCACATGGGCAGAGAGGCCCTTGGGTGTGAACCCAGAACGCTTCCCATTGGGTCCAGTTGAGTTACCACTGTGCTAACATCTGGCCTACTGTAGTCTCTATGGAAACTTCTGAGAGATTTGTTTTAAATCTATTAAGGTTGAAGTAACGGCAGGTAGAAAGAAAACCTCTGAGGTGGGTGTTGATGAGCGACTAAAGGGAATTTGGAGAGAGGCAAAGCGCTTGTCCTCCACTAGGACTTTGGATGCATCCATGTGGCGTTGCTGGTGGGGCTACCTGTTTGTCCTAGCTCTCCTATGATAAACCCCCAATGGCGAGGATTGGTCTGGTTTCCCTAGACTGCCCAGCACATGTCTTTCACTCTGGAGCTTTTCAGTAGCATTTTCCTAACAGAATAAATGAATCAGTCAATCAAGAAAACAATGACTGAACAAAAAAGAGAGAGAGCCAGTGGTCCTTCTTTAGGCACGTGGGGCAGGAAAAAAGCGTAAGGAATGAAATTAAAGGAAAATGTAGTGATCGCAAGTGGTAGGAAGTAGTTCTCGAGACTGCATTGGCTACCAAGAAGTGACGCCAAAGAAGCCTGCTTTTCATCCGAGTTCTAGACAGGTTAGGAATTAGCAGGCTGTAGTGGCTTCCTTTCCCCATCTCTGTACCTATGTCACCTTTCTGCCTGAGGAACAAATGTAGTCCATTGGGATTCTTCTAGAACCAGCTCATTTTCTTGCCCAGATACTCTCATAACAAGCTCCATTACCCAAGGTGAAAGGGGAATGCAAAGTACCCCCCTTCTACCAGTCCAGAGCCACCTGGGAGGGCGGAACCCAAACGGGCAGGTGTGGAGGCCTCTCCTAATGAATTCTGCTACCTGGCCTTTGTCACCAGAGATGCTTTGCTGGTCTGACAAGAGAAGACTTGGAAAGTGAAGCCAAGAAGGTTGCCAAAGCCTGCATCAGCATAGAGGGATACACCAGGAAGACCCCAAAAGGAAGTGTTTGTAGCTGGTCAGAGAATAAAGGGGGCTCTGGCAGTCCACAAGGAGCAGCTAGGATCCAGTGTGCAAGCTCATCTCACAGACCTCATCTCACGGCCTGGGGCAGACTCTTACAGCGGGCCATACCCTGCCAGGGCACGGTTGTGGGAGTCAGCCTCTTAGGTGCAGCCTCTGTCTGTGAAGTACACAGCGAAACGCCACTGCTGGTATTTATGCTAAAGATCCATTTGCGAGCGTGTGTAAACATAGACATGGAGGTTCCCTTGCAGCTGTGCTGTAGGAGCCGTAGTAAACATGCATTCATGGGCTTGGGCAGATGCTTGTGCACCCATGTGCAGTCCATGAGAGTGAGCAGGAGTAGTGGCCCTCAGTGGCACAGTGGTAACAGGAGCTGGCCCACGTGGGGAGGTTCCCGGTTTGCATCTGGAGACTCCCTGAGTAGACTGGGCACGTCAACGCCCATGATTGGGGCTGGCTGAGGCTGGGAGTGGATCATGGCAGAAAGATTCTGTGGAGGCTGCTGTCTCGCATTCTCTCTCTCTCTCTTTCTCACTCATGGAAGAAATAAATAAATGGGCCAGCCCTGTAGCCTAGTGGTTAAGGGATCCAGAGACCCCAATTGGCCAACAACAGTTCATATTCCAGCCCAGGGGTATGTTTGGGTGCATGTGCAAATGTGCCCCAAATCCCAACAGGATGAAAAGATGGAGGCCAAGAGATTGTGGCGTGACCACACCCCTTGGGGAAGTGCTTTCTTCCTCTCCCTCTGTTTGTGTCTCTCTGGCAAGTGCACATGCCCTCTGGAATTAAAAAATAATAATAATATAATAAATAAGTGCCTTAACTTAAAAAGGTGAGTCATTTCTTTGTGCACTGGTATGAAATATTCCCCAAGGGTGTACGGATACTCACGTGTATGTGTGTTTGCAATGTGCCGGGCAGGAGAGGGAGTGCAGAATGCTGCTGTTTGTGTATGGGGGTGGCCGAGCAATCAAGAATACCATACAATTCATACGCTTAAAGTGGTTTTCAGTACAGGGAGCTCTTCAAAAATTCAGGGAAAATGCCTGTGATGAAAAAAAACTGTGGATTTGAAATTTTTTTTTCTCTTTTTATTCTAATTGCCAGAGGGATACATGTGTTCATAGGAGAGAGAGAGAGAGAGAGAGAGAGAGAGAGAGAGAACTCCCCATTGGGATATGGTCATACCACAATCCCTTTCATCCACTTCTCCATCCCGTTTGCATTTGGGGCATGCACATGCAGTGCCTCGTGTGTTTTTCAAGCTACTGGGGCTGGGGTTCAAACTGCTGTCAGCTTTGTGAGATCCAGCTCCCTTACTGCTGTGGTGTCAGCCCCTTGAAAGTTTCTGGTACCAGATAAACTGATACTTTCATTCTATTTTTCCATGAACTTTTCAATGTGCCTGTGTAAACGGTAAGGCTACGTGCCTAGCCCTGGTCCGGCCCTGGAAGGAAGGGCATGTGAGAAACTGAAAATGGCTTTGCTTTTGGTAAAGGAATAAAGGTGAGGGTGGTGGGAAAGAGACTCGATGTCGTATACCCTCTTAGAGTTGTCTAAATGTTGTCACCTGCATGACCTATTTATAAAATACGTCTTTTACAGAATAAATAAGAGCCGCAGTGCGACAGAGGCCCTTGAGATTATCTGCGTGTCTCACGTTGGTGCCTGAGCTTGCCAGACTCATTTGCTCTCCCCTTGGGGCTGGAAAATACTTGTTTTCAAAACAAAGCTCCTCCGTTATTAATCACCAGAGTGTTCAAATGGGGGAGAACACACCTGTGTTCTTTTAGGCCTCTCTTCTGGCTGTGAATCGTTAAACCACCTTGTCAGGAAGGTGCCCCCACCTTGCTGAGGGAGTATTCAGGAGGAGCCTGCCCTGGCAGAAGGCAGCAGGGAGGTGGGGCGTGGGAAGGGGGTTGAGGAAAGGAGGAGTGGGTGGGGCTGCTGATTTGGGGGATGCTGGGTGAGGACTGAAGGACCCTGGAAAGACTGGCTAGATGTTGCTCGCTGGCTTGCGCGCTCTTTCTCTCTCTCTCGGCTCCCTTGTCTGGGGAGGAGACCTGGGGAATATTTACATTTTTTACATTTTATGTTTTTGATTCTTCAAACCAGCACAGGCAACTTTCTCCATCATAGGATCATTTTTCTTTTTTTAAAAATTTTTGCTATGGAGTGCATGCACTTGGAGGGTGGGGACAAGTGAGAAAGCATTCCCCATGGGGGACAGCCATGCCACAATCCCTTCTTCTTCCTTCTCCTCTTGGAATTCTGGGCATGCATGCACACATACCTGGAGTGTCTTCCAAGCCACAGGCCTGGGATTCAAACCATGCAGATGGCCATGTGGGATCCGGCCACCTCACCCAGCATGCCACTGACTGACTCAGCATTGTGTTTTTTTTGCTTTTTAAAAAACATTTCTTCTGTACGGTAAGTGTGTTCTCTGGAAAGAGACGGAGACGGAGAGAGAGAGAGAGAGAGAGAGAGAAAGTGAGAAAGCACCCCTCCCCCACCAGGGGGATGGACATGCTGCAATCCTTCTCCATCCTTCTCTTAGGATTTTGGGCATAAATGCACAGGCGCCTGGTGTGATTTTCAAGCCACTGAGTCCGGGACTTGAACCATGCAGGCGGCCATCCAGCCGCCTTAACCTCTGTGCCACCTGCTGGCCCAGCATGATGTGTTAAGGACTCTGGGACTGTTGTACTCAGATGTGGTGAATTGTGCAAACACAGAAGTTCGTATGCTCACACATCCCAAGAAACAAGAGGCACGCTGCAGGAGCAGGGGAGACCCCGTCAAGAGCTTGTGTTGTGGTTTCCATAGGAGCAGCGAGGAAGGATCAGCTGGCCTGAGGTTGTCTGGCTGGAATAATTTCTTGGGTGTAGGGCTGTCTCAGGATGTCGGGTCCCTGGTCCTGGGGTGACTGGGGCAGGTGGATGGCGAGAGCCCAGTAACGGAGGTGGTGAGGCTGTTGGTTTGCGTAAGAAAGGTGTGCTTGTGAGACCAGCAGATGGAGTAATGGTTATGTCGCTTATGTTGCCTGACTCCCACATAGTCAACCGTGGTTCAAGTCCCAGACCTGGCAACTTAAAACTCACACTGGGCACGTGTGTACTGTGTGTGCCCAAAATCCCAAGACGAGAGTGGAGGAAGAGGGATTGCAGCATGACTATCCCCCTGGGGGATGATTTCTCACTTTTCATCTCTCTGTCTCTCTGGCCAGCACACATGCCCTATAGCAAAAATCTCTCTACTGCCCCCCTCCAAAAAAAAAGAAAGGTGTGTTTGCAGGTAAGTCCTTTACTCTCTTAGGAACTGGCTCACACTGGGATGGGCAGTCCCTTTGGGGTCAGCCAGGTCCAAGATGTCAAAGCATCAGAGACCAGAAAATAAAGGACATGATTAACACACCTCAGGACTGCCGAGTGTGGTTGTGCAGGTTGTTCACGGCACAAAGAATCAGGAGGTGAGCAAGGTTGTTATCCAGACCAGATGCTGCTTGCCAGACTGTGCTCTTTTCCTTTTTCTAATCACGTTTCTATTATTTGTGAGTATTGCGTCCTTCCGTTTCCTTGTGGACTCTCCCAAGGGTGCCAGAATCTTGTCTGTGTTTCTCACTGGCCTGGAAGCTCTGAGAGGGCAGGGAATCAGGCCTTCCTTGCTCACCACTGTCTCGCCCACACTCAGCACAAGCTGGCACATGAAGTTCCCGGGTCAGTGTGTGTGGGATGAACAAATGAGTGGGCTTGAGGGTGTGCAGGACTTCAGACTCTGGAACTGTGTTATCTGCACCTAGAATGCTGCTTTTGGCACCAAAAAAATCACCATCTGTTTGTCTGCCATTGTCTTGAGCAGCGTGAGTAGCATTCTTTCTGACCAGAGGTGGGATTCTCACTGCCTCTATTTGGGCCAAGAAAACAACCAAGAAAGGGAGGCTTTTACTCCCAGCCTGGAAACTCTGTCAGCTCCTTCCAGTCATAGTTCCTCCTGGCGTGTATACCTTCCTGGCCATGAGTGAGTGACTGGGGATGGGACGTGGAGGCGGTCTTCTGGACCTGCCGGCTGTGGCTGTGGCCCCAGCATCTCCCTAAATGAGCATAGCGCAGGGAGAGGTGCCAGCCATTGCCAGGTAGGGCCCGAGGGAGGTTGCTGGAGAGAACCTGCATTCCTGGTCTGCTTTGGCAACGGAAGAAAACACGAACTGGCTTTCAAAGAGAGGCCTCGGGGATATCTGTGTGTGCGTGTGTGCACATGCCTTGGTGGGTGACGGGGAACCTGAGAACCTCGCAGCCATGTGCGGGCAGGAGAGATGGCCGTGCCACCTGCCGGGTATCGTCCTCTGCAGGCCCCGGGCAGTGTTGCTGAGAACCTAACGGAATGTGTGTTTATCTCTCGCTCCAGGTTTCCATTCTATTATGAACTAAAAATAGCGTTTGTAGCCTGGCTGCTGTCTCCCTACACAAAAGGCTCCAGCCTCCTCTACAGGAAGTTTGTACACCCCACGCTGTCTTCTAAAGAAAAGGTAATTCATGCCGCTCTGCCTTTCAGTCCTTTCAGCAAGGGAAAGATGGAAGAAGTGCTAAATAAAAAAGGGAGATGCTTCCATCGCAAGAGCCCTTTCTACTGGCTCTTATTTACCCCTGACACATCGCTGCTTCTAATCCTTTTGTTTTTGTTCTTTAAGTCTAATTTTGGACACGTATAAAAATAGTGGTGAGATTTGCTAAAAGATGATATTTATCATTTTTTATTAAACATTTCCATAAATTAAAACAGAAGAAAGAAAAAGCTTACTCACAAATTGAATTTCCTTCCTTGTATTGCTCCTGACCCCTGTCCTTTCACAGACTGTTTAACACTTTACGTAGAGGGCCAGCAGGTGGCATGGAGGTTCAAGTGCTGGATCCTACACAGCCGACACCGCAGTTCAAATCCAGACCTGGCAGCTTGAAAATCACACCTGGCGTGTGTGCATGCATGCACAAAATCCCAAGAGGGGACTAGAGAAAGGATTATGGGGTGGCCATTCCCCCTCCCAGGGAGTGATTTCTTTCTCTCTCTGTCTCTCTCTCTGGTGAGTGCATGTGCCTATGGCAAAAACTAAAAAAAAAAGAAAAATTATAGAAAAAAAATTTTCAAAAATTATTTAATTGTCTTTTTAAAAAATTTACTACAGAGCACATGTGTTCACCAAACACACACACACACACAGGGAGAGAGAGAGAAAGAGAGAGCGAGAGAAAGCAAACTGCCAGGTCTGGGACTCAAACCTGAAATGACCATGTGGGAACCCAGAGCCTTAACCACCATGCCACCTACTGGCTCCATAGAATATATTTTTTAAAAATACTTTTAAAACATAACATACATAAAATATTTATATTCTGAGATTTTACATATGTTTCATATAAATCCATTTCTTTTTGGTCTTCCTAATGATCCACAATGATAAAATTATTCCCTTCTTGCTAGAGATTTGAATTCTCTTTTTTTTTTCTTCCTTTTATAGATAACTGCAATAAATACCATCATGCATGTAATTTAGTTCCTTCCTTTGATCACCTTAGAATAAATTCCCATGAGTGGGATTATTGGATCAAAAGATTTCAACATTGTATAATTCACCAATTATATGACTTTGTAAACTGTGTAGAATTTTTGAATGCATAGTAGGAACACTGTAGGTGGCCTGATTTGATAGTTCCTATTGTTTCTGAAAGTTTAATACACTTGTCCTTCAGCATCCGTGGGGGATTGGTTCCAGGGCCTCCTTTGTAACACCAAAATCTGCAGATGCCCAAGTCCCTCATGTAAAATGATGAAGTATTTGTGTGTAACCTACATGCCGCCTCCTATCCTTTAAATCATCTCTAGATTACTTGTAATACTTAATATAATGCAAACCTATGCCAACAGCTGTTACACCATCTCGTTTGTTTGTTTTACTTGTGCTTGCCGGACAGACAGAGGGATAGAGAGAGACAGAAAGCAAGAAATCAACACCCTGGGGGACTGGCCAACCATAATCCCTTCTCCTCTCAGAATCTTGGACACATGTGCACATGTGCCCGGTGTGAGTTTTAAGCTGCTAGGTCTGGGACTTGATCTGTGGTCATCTACATGGGAGTCCAGTAACCATTAACACCATCTGCTGGACCCACTATATTGTTTTGTCATTTGTATTATTTTGTATTGTTAAATTATTAAATGTTTGCTTTAACATTTTAACCTGCCGTAGGTTGAATCTGCAGGTGTGGAATCCATGGATGTGGAACTTAGAGGGCTGGCTGTTGTTTGGACTTCCCTTAGGGAAAGGCCTTGGAGAACATAGCTTTGCCTGAGCAGGCTACTGTACACATTTCCGAAAATCCCTTCAGGAAGGAACTTGGGCCATAGCACTTCCTGTCTCAGAGGGTGGATTTGGAAGAATCCTTGACCTGCTTATCGAATCGCTACTCTTTCTACTTCCCTTTCCCCCTGTGCCGGGCTTCCCCTGTAGCCAACAACGTGACTGGGTTTGAAGCGAAGGTGGCTAACTCTTAAGAGCTGCCAAGAACCACGTCCAGCGTCAGCTGGGGGTCACAGTTAGAGAGCATGCTGCTGTGACTTCCTGGGGAGGCCTTAGCCAGGGAACCAGGGACTCAGCAGGGGGTTGCTGACTCCCCCCACCTGCACGCTTCAAAGTGCTGAACTTTAGACAAGACTCAGGCCAAATGTCATTGTCCACTGAACTCCAAAATGCGCTTCTGTTACAAAGCAGGCATTTTCTTAAAACAGCGACAACTAAATGACCCGAAACACAAAGCACAAACCAGAGTTTACCGAAATTGGAACTGAATCGATAGTGCCCCTCAGCCTTGGTCCCTGAGGGAGATTTCAGTCCGATCCTGTGTCACCTTTACTTGGTTGTGTGATGCCGGGTTTCTGCTTTTGTTTCAGTATCTGTAACATGATCTCCCTTATCAACACCAATAACGCTCATTTCTTTCTGCTTCCTAATCTCTCCCTGCGATACACACATGAGGTGTACTCGGATTTAGAATTCAGTAACTACAGAGTAATGGAATTGAGAACTGCAAGGGCCTAACTCCCTCAGGAGACGGAAGAGGACGGTGGTTATCACTTGGAAATCAGCCACTGTGTTTTATTGGAATGGCTTCATGTCATCCTCACCGCACTTCACGAGTTAGGTGTCTTCACTGTCCTCATTTTTCAGAAGACAGAATTCTATAGAGGAAGATAAGAAGTGGTCACGGTCTGTCATTCAGTGGCAGGTCTGAGGTTAGAAGCATGATTCTTGGCACTATCAATACCAGGGGTCCTTTCAGTGTCTTAAAGAGCGACTGGTGTAGATGGCAGGACTGTCCACGTCCAGGAGCCCTGGAAGGTCAGAGGGATCAGGACAATTCCAGGACATCGCTGGGTCAGTTACTGTTTTTCCAATCGACTTTTCTCTTCTCCTGCCTCTCTACTGTCTTTCCCTCTGCCCCTGTCTACACACACAAACTCAAAGCGTCTCTGACCTTTCAGGCACAGTGCGAATCAGCCATGGGGCCGGCTGCCAAGCCCAGTTTTCACGAGAAGGGAAACAGAGATTTGAATCTTCCAACTCAGGGTGCCTGTGTTTTTTCCAACAGGAAATCGATGATTGTCTCGTCCAAGCAAAAGACCGAAGTTACGATGCCCTTGTGCATTTTGGGAAGCGGGGCTTGAACGTGGCGGCCACAGCGGCTGTGATGGCAGCTTCCAAGGTACAGAGCCCAGTCCTGGCCATCAGGGTGCGTGAGCCTCTCAGTCCCTCCGGGTTGCCTGCTTGGCACCCCGCGGCTCACCCAGAGCAGGCCAAGACCAGTCAGGGAGATCCCTTTGAAAATGTTATGATAAAAATTGTGAATCTTATCTCAGAAGATTCTTGCACACCACACACACACACACGCACATACACACACACACATACATATGTTGCATGTAATATCCAAAGTTAAGAGGGTCCCAGACCCTTGAAACCCATCTGTGGGTCCCAGGTTAAGAATTTCTAACTCACTTGGAGCCCAGGCTTGGGGGGAAGAAAAGGAGCGGAAGGGAGGAGAGCACGTCTCTACAGTTTCCCAGGATGCACTGAGAGGGTCACCTCAACACCAGATGGACAAGTGGGGTCTGCCTGAATGAGCAGGTGGACCCCACACTCCCATGACCCTGCAGATCCATGCGAGGACCCCAGGGCCTCGGAGCAAGCCCAGTGGTTCCCACACGGAGGCTGATGATGGTCGTGGCGGCAGTAACTGAGTTGGAGGCCATTTAGAATAAACTGGTTTTGTGGGATGTTGCGATGTCAGCGTTAGTTCCTTTTCTTTTCCATCCAGCCCTTTTCAGAAGTTGTCTGTGTTCCCTTCTACTTCTTACATCACATTCTCTTTGTTGTGTCAATTTCTCATGTAGTCAGACCTGGAAAATAAAAATGGGTCAGACATTTCCTCTCAGTAAACTTGGCAGATCTCCCTGGTGCTCCTGGCTGATAAGCCCACATGGGCGCTAGAGGTCTCTAATCGGCTGGCAGGGGGCGGGGACAGCGGGGGGGAGGGGGGAGGCAGTTACACTGAGACTGGCTTGTTCGGAAAGGCCTCATGATGTGTTTTTTTTGCATCATGACTTCTCTGACAACCCAGTATCTGGGATGAGAAATGATTGGGAAGTGAATTCTGTTAGCAAAGAGAAGTTGTAAGTATTGGATAGTGGTGCAAAGTTTGGAGACAGAGGTGGTGGAGCTGTGGAAGGGTTTGGAAGAGGACAGTTAGATCTTGAGTGGCTCTCAGAATGGAGTGGGCAGAGTCAACTGGGTCAGGGGATTTAGCTGGGTTTTCTGTGCCCTGAACTAAGGTGAAGCACATTAGGAGCATTTCTGGGAGAAGGACTGAGCACATAGGTCTGAGTGGAGGTTTGAAAAGCACATTCAGGGGACCAACAGATGGAGCAGCATTTATGTTGCTGGACTCCCATGTAGTTGACTGAGGTTCAAATCCTGGACCTGGCAGCTTAAAACTCATGGTGGGCGCGGGTTCGTGTGTGTCCAAAATCCCAAGAGGAGATTGGAGGAGAAGGGATTGCTGTGTGCCCATTCCCCCAAGAGATGAGTTCTCGCTTTCTGTCTCTCTGTCTCCCCATGTCTCTCTGGCAAGTGTATGCACCCTATAGCAAAAATAAATAAATAAAATCTCTTTTTAAGAAAAAAAATAAAATAAGAGCACATTCAGGGCAGCCTGTGGCATGGTAGATAAGGTGGCCGGATCCCACAAGGATGACTATGTGGTTCAAATCACAGACACACCACACCAAATGTGTGTGTGTGTGTGTGTGTGTGTGTGTGTGAGCGCGCACCCAGAATCCCAACAGGAGGGAAAGATGGAGGAGAAGGGATTGTGGTGTGACCATTGCCAAAGGGGAAATGCGTTCTTGCTTCCTCTCTCTCCTGTGAGCACATGCACCCTCTAGCAAAATTTTTAAAAAGAAAAGAAAAACTCATTTGACCTGAAGTCAGGGATTTCTGCAGACAAAGGCTGGGAGAGAGGGAAGGAGAACCGAAAGGGACCGATCCCGATTTCGGCCACGACTCAGCTCCTCCTATGACACAGAACTATAGCAAAGTGTCCCCCACTCCTTACAGCTGGTAGCCGTGGGGTAATGCGCCACACGCCTCCCCACCTTAGCGTGATGGTTTCTGGCAAGATCATGGGTCTCAGTGAGCCTCTTTGGAACCTGAAGATCTGTCAGGATTTACAGAATAGTGCATTCCGAGAATCTTCCATTTGAGAAGTAACCATTTTACACTTGTATTTGTTTATTTATTTTTGGTATTTTGGGGGGAGAGATGTTTGCTATAGGGTGTTTGTGCTTCCTGGAGGGACAAAGAAAGACAGAGAAAGTGAGAAATCATCCTTCAGGGGAGATGACCACACCACAATCCCTTCTCCTCCATTCTCCTCTCAGAATTTTGGGCATGCACGCACACATACCTGGCATGAATTTTTTCTTCTTCTTTTTTTTTTTTTTTGTTATAGGGCGCGTGCGCTCGCCAGAGAAACAGAGAGAGACAGAGAGACAGAAAGGGAGAAATCACTCTCCCCCCCAGGGGGGATGGTCACACCGCAGTTCCTTCTCCTCCATTCTCCTCTCAAGATCTTGGGCACGTACATACACGTGTCCAGAGTGAGTTCAAGCCACCGGGTCTGGGACTTGAACTGTGGTTGACTACATGGGAGTCCAGAAACAGCCATTATGCTAACTGCTGGTTCCTACCTGGCATAAATTTCAAGCCAGGTCCAGGACTCAAACCACGGTTGGCCATGTGGTAGTCCAGCATCTTAACTACTATGCCACATGCTGGTCCCCACACTTCTATTTCTAATTGCAAGAAAGAGAACTTCGACTCACTAGGTTCTAAGTTCATCAGACCAACTTTGCAACATAAAACTACAGGAGCCCTCCCTCTATCCCCATCTCCTCTGCTGCTGAGCCTGAAGGAAGGTGGGTTACTGCTCTTTCCTCAGCCCCTGGAGTGTAAGGTGATGCGTTTGTCAGGGTAGTGTAGTACGGGTCATCTGGCTCTACAGCTGTGTGTGCGTGTGCATGTGTGTGTACGTTTTACCCTGTGGTAACTTCCACAGAGACCTCCTTTTCTAGCTCTTCCCCAAGCTGGAGCCTCCAGAGTCTTCATATCACCTTGGCCAGTCAGCCAGCCCCTCCGAGCACCCAGAGAGGCCGGTGAGGCCCAGACTTCAGCAGCCAGGCACCTCGCAGAGCTAAAACCTGAAGGAAGCGCCAGACAGTCTAGAACTTGCCTCAGGAGATGCCTTGCTCGGTAGACCTTTCCAGTTAGACTGAAGTGTCTATTTTCTGTTCAATTTGGGTTCAGATAAGAAAATGTTCTGTTTTGTGGGGGCTTTGTTTTTTTCTCTCTAAATAGAAATATCTTGATAGAGAAAACACATCTTTTCTTCCAAATGCCCTCTATTTTTGAAACAGATGTGTACTTAAAAAAGCAAAATCCCCAAATCCAGCCTGGCTGAGGTACACAGCAGTGGTTTCCATAGCAACAGTGGGTCACTCCCAGCAGAGGTCAAGGGATATGACTCACCCATGGGTCCAAATCTGGCTTCCATGCACAAAACACCTAGGAAGCTTTACTTTTATTTATTCATTTATTTTTAATGGATTCTCTGATGTGATGAATCGGAATCTTAGGCAGCAGGCCCAGGAGCCTCTATTTTTAACAAGTTCCCCATAAGATTTTTTTTTTTTTTGAGAGATTTTCACTGTAGGGCGCGTGCGCTCGCCAGACAGACAGAGAGAGACATAGAGACAGAAAGCGAGAAATCACCCCCCCCAGGGGGGATGGTCACGCCGCAATCCCTTCTCCTCCATTCTCCTCTCGGGATCTTGGGCACGCACGCACACGCGCCTGGCGTGAGTTTTAAGCCACCGGGTCCGGGACACGAACCGCGGTCGACTACGTGGGAGTCCAGCGACATAGCCATTACGCTAACTGCTGGTTCCCTAAGCAGTTAACTTTTTAAAGAGAAAGATTTTTGCTATAGAGCATATGCACTGGCTGGAGAGACAGAGAGACAGAGAGACAGAAAGAGAAATCACACACACACACACACGCACACACACACCCGGGAGGATGTCCACAACACAGTCCCTTCTCCTCCATTCTCCTCTTGGGATTTTGGGCATGCACACACATGCCTAGTGTGAGCTTCAAGCCGCCAAGACTCAAACCGTAGTCCACTACATGGGAACATGGGAGTCCAGCAACATAACCATTAAGCATCTGCTAGTCCCAGTAGTTAACTTCTGTAGCATTGTTGGGGTACAAATTTAGTTCCTTAGAAGCTTTAACTGGTGTGGGGGGGACAGTAGATGGCAAAGCAGTTACAATGGCCGCAGTTTGAGTCCCGGACCTGGTGGCTTGAAGCACATGTTATGCGCATGTGCGTGTGTGCCCAAAATTCCAAGAGGAAAATGGAAGAGAAGGGATTGTGTCATGGCCATCCCCCCTGGAGTGTGATTTCTCACTTTCTGTGTCTCTGAGTGTCTCTGTCTGTCTGGCAAGCACATGCACCCTATATCAAAATATCTCTCCTCCCCCCTGCCAATAAAAGAAGCATTAATCTTGGGAATGAGAAAAGCAGTGATGGGGGAGGAGTAATGTTTATTTCTCCCAAACTTAATACCTGTTGAGAACTACTAACGGGGAACCACATGTTTTATTAATATTACTTGTTATGCAGTGCTCCAAAGAGCCTAACACAGAGCTTTGGACCCAGCCAAACCCTTAACAGCTTAGTCGATTTTCCCAGGGGAATCATCAGAGCAAATGCATGAAAAAAATTCACCATGCCCCCCCAGGGTGCCCATATAATTTAGTGTGCAAACCAAGACACAGCTGAGAATGGAAGGGGTGCTATGGTAATTACTCTTGGGCCTGTCCCAAGCAAACCAGGATTTAGGATCACCCTACTCTGGCTTCATTTTAAATCTTCCGGATCCTGCCTCTCTGCCCTAAGAAAACAACCTCAACTCACTATCAGTTCTCACTCTATAAGTATCTCCCAAAGTCAAAGGCTGCAAGAGAGAGTGTGCTGTATTGGAAAGACTCTCTCTTTGTTCTGACAGGTTAAGTGAAGGCTGCAGTAAGGTGATGGGTGGAGTAATTCCTCCCTCCCTTTCCTGCTTCATTTCTATCTTTTGGAGGCTCCCCAGGAGAAAATTACAGAGCTTAAATGGGAGAATTAAAGATTTTTTTTGTTATGAGAAAGAGAAAGAGATGGATATTTTGGAGAATCTCTGCTCCAGGTTCCCAGTTACCTTGGATTATAGACGTGCACAACTCACCCTGTGTGTTCAGGTTGCCCTGGGAACCGAGCCATGGCCTCCCACGTAGCTTCCACCTTCCAGTAGTGGCACTACTGTGCATGGGTCTGAACGATCATTTGACCATATATTAGTTAATTCTTTTTTTTATTAATTTTATTTTATTGGGACCAGCAGTTAGCGTGGTGGCTATGTTGCTGGACTCCCATGTAGTCGACTGCGATTCGCATCCTGGACCCAGTGGCTTAAACTCACACTGGGCGCATGTGCGTGTGTGCCCAAGATCCCAAGAGGAGAATGGAGGAGAAGGGATTGCGGCGTGGCCATTCCCCCTGGGGGGTAATTTCTCGCTTTCTGTCTCTCTGTCTGGCTAGCGCACGCGCCCTATGGCAAAAACCTCTAAAATTTTTTAAAAAATTTTATTCATTCATTTATTTTCATTTGACCACAGCCACAAAGAAAGAAGAAAAGTGAGAAAGAAAGCCACTAGGTCTGGGACTCGAACCATGGTCAGCCATGTGGGAGTGTCCAGCGCCTTAACCACCACCCGACCTGCTGGCCCCGTATATTAGTTAATTCTATTAAAAATGATGCAGAGGCATGGGCCAGCTCATGGCTTATCCAGAGGTCAAGGGAGCTGGATCCCACATGGCTGATCATGCATTGCAAATTCTGGCCCAAGTGGCTTGAAAAACATGCTGGGTACATGTGTGTGCATGCCCCAAATCCCAAAAGGATGGAGAAATGGAGAAGGAATTGAGAAACAGCATGCCCCATTGGGAGGTGCTTTCTCCAAACTCTTTCTCTCCCTAGTGAGTGCACATGACCTCTAGAAATTTTAAATAATAAATAATAATAATAATATTGGGACCAGCAGATGGCATAATGGCTACATTGCTGGACTCCCATGTAGTTGACCGCGGTTCAAGTCCCAGACCCTCACGCCGGGCGCATGTGCGTGTGTGCCCAAGATCCTAAGAGGAGAATGGAGGAGAAGGGATTGCGGTGTGGCCATCCCCCCTGGGGGGATGATTTCTCGTTTTCTGTCTTTCTGTCTCTCTGCCGAGCGCAGTGCCCTATAGCAAAAATCTCTCCAAAAAATAAAATGATTGAGCCCGGGGAACAGCAGATGGCATAATGACTACATTGCTGGACTCCCACGTGGTCGACTGCAGTTTGAGTGTCGGACGCGGTGGCTTGAAACTCGCTCCAGGGATGTGTGTATGTGTGCTTGACCACCATGCCACCAGCTGGCCACAAATATAACTTCTTGTTAATGTTAACATTAATTAGAATTGAACTGAATTTCAATTAGAATTGAAAAAGCTACAACAAAAAAAAAAATTAGACATGGGTAGTTTCTCCTGAGGGCAGTTAATCCCCTTCCCATCTCCTGTTTCCCCAAGATTTAATTCTTAACCTCAGAAAGTATTGATGTATCTTTTCTTTCAGTACAAACTGTCTCCTTCCTGAGGACACACTTCTCTAGCACCTTCTGCCTAAGTGTCCCTGGTCCCCTGGCTGGCTCTGCTCCTACATAGTACCTATTTGCTGGACTCTAATTCCACCCACAGGGAAAATTGAGTTCTAGATCTTTTTAAGATTGGAATTGGAGATCTCTCTCTCTTTTTAAAAAATAATACTCTAGGAATTCATTTGTTAAGCAAAACATGCTGTCACATGAATGAGAAGCCATCAGGAGAAGAACCAACTGAATAATAGATATAAAACCATGAGGTTTCCAGGTCACCTTAACATCCCTTGGAAATGAAAGCATTTCCTTGGTCTCTTCTATGCGCTCAGACCTGGTAAACCCACCTTGCTTTTTACTCATCTCATAACTTGAAGAATAACAATATTTTAGTCCCTCTTTAAGTTTTGTTCCTAGAACAGTTCTAATAGTAGTTCCAATATTATTATTAAAGTCTCCTGTTAAAGAAAATCTCTAAGTAAAACTGAAATTCTGTCAGAGATTCTTCTCCCACAGACAGTTTTCAGATGTGTATATGTGAACTCCTACTTTCCCCTGCAAGAATCTCATGTTTCTCTATGAGATTATCAGCTTCTTCAGATAAGGGATACTGGCTTCTTTTCCTTTGTTTCTTGCTTAAAAATTGAACAAAGCCAAAAGAATACTTTGTTGTTTGGTGCTTTGCATTGTAGCTACACATGACACCTTGTTTCATCTGAAGTATTTTAGTAAACCTAAAATTTAATTCCTCATAGTACTAGTCCTATCTCGGGTCCTCAGAAGCCCACTGTGGCTGGTAGCTGGCATGTACATACCTCTTTTCCATCACTGAAGACAGCTCTGTGGGACAGCACTGCTTTCGGCCCCCTGTTAACCCTCCTGGATTTGCCTGTGCTTTATTTTTACCCCTCCACCTGAAGCTGCTCTGGCTTTGACAGCATGACCCTCTACCCCTCCACCTTACTCACTTAGCTCCTTGGGGCCTCTGTGTATAAAGTCCACCAGGAAAACAGGGAAGTGGAAACTCGGCCACAGCAGCACTCATGTTTTAGTTCTCATGTCTTTATCCTCCTTCTTGGTTTAGCTCTGCTTCTTCATTTTCCTGACTCATCCCCCACTCAGCCATTTTACCTGCAATTATGGTCAGCAGCCACTAGGAGGTAGCCAAGCTTTGGTTATAACCTTAGCTGAACAGCTAGGCACTGAGAAATAAATTATTTCCCACTCATTTTTAAAATTCCCACTCAATTTTACTTTTTAAAAAAGTGCCATCACTCTTATTCTTATCCTTTGTCTATCATTGCTTTATCAAACCTCTGACTTCAATAAAATTTTACTTTCAAGCCACCATGAAACTTTATTTTTGAAATCAGAAGCTCCTAGGAAGTTCATAATCCAGTAGTTTGGAGCTGCTGACCTGAGTGGAGTCAGTTGCCTTGCCTTTGTTTACTTTCTACCAAAAACCTACTCATTTACAATTAGCCAGAGGGCAGACATTGATTTTCTTTTTCTAAACCTACTCTATCAGCTCATGTATAAAAGGTATATTTCTAAGGAGGGAGAAGGAATTGCTGTTGTTCTCTTGCGAGGTCCCTGTGTCCCACTTCTGAGGCTTCAATCCCTTGTGTCTGCTGCATCTAAGGGGCAAGGACTCAGAAACCTCATTCTGTCTCTTCACCCTTTGGAGAATTGTTTCCTGACCCCTGTATGAGCTTATATCAACTTAGTCATCTTCTGTTTTAGTTGAGGACTATGTGACATCCATTTAATATTTAGAATTCAGGGACCAGCAGTTAGCATAATGGCTATGTAGCTGGACTCCCACAAAGTCGACCGTGATTCGAGTCCCGGACCTGGTGGCTTAAACTCACACCAGGCACATGTGCATGCGTACCCAAGATCCCAGGAGGAGAATGGAAGAGAAGGGATTGTGGCATGGCCATCCCCCATGGGGGGTGATTTTTCACTTTCTTTCTCTCTGTCTCTCTCTGTCCGTCTGGCAAGCACATGCGCCCTATAGCAAAAATTCTCTCAAAAAAAAATTTAGAATTCACCATTGCAACCAGTTTTAAATACCAAGATTATCTAAACTATAATGGACAACCTGTTGAAAAAGTTTGGAAGTCTTCCCTGTCCTCTATTCCCAAACAAATTCGCTTATGCTCAAGTTTTACTGTTTAAAACATGTCTAAGCAGAACCACTCAAGCAAAACTTTTTACTAGTGTGGTTTTGACATACTCACCTTTGTAATTCAATGCCCTGTCATTCTGGATTCCTGTTCTTTCAACAAGAATGTTGCCTCAAACAAAGAAAACACCCAGTATCACAGAAGCAGAAGGGTTGGTAACTCAGGCATGATTGCTGGTCTAAGATTGTTTGCCTACTCTGTTCCATGCTTATTCATGGACATGGTATAGCCCGATGCAAAAGGGGCCAAGTGGAAAGAGAAGTCTGACTGCCTGCCTCCTCAAACTCAGAGGAGAACCTGGCTGAACCTAGAAGGTCTGAGAAAACAATTTGAGGATGACAAGTGGGTGGCAAGAGCTGTCTCATGGCTGTGGTGGCAGAACACCTTCTGTTTACCTCCTACTCTGACACTCTTCTCTCATGCTTGATCCTCTTGTCCCTCCCTCATTCCTTTACTGTTGGATGATTTCTCTGGGCCCCACCTGCTCTCCATCTTCTTTCTTACTTTCATCTGTCACCTAATACTGCTCATACCCAGATAAGCTTCTCTGCCTGGCACTCGGGTCCAGTGTCTGTGGTTTTCTGCCGAGCATCTCCCCCTGTCACCTTGGTACCTTTAGTTAACATTCCCCTTGGTCTAAATCTGCCCCTTCTCTGTGACCTACCTATGTGATGACGATTCAGTCACCATCCTCTCAAGCCCCCAGGCTTCAAATCTCAGTCACCTTTGTTACTTCTTCCCACTTTCAAGTCCTGGCCATCTGACATCCCTTCTCTCCTTGAGGACCTTTGTCCCTCACACCCTTCCTTGTAGTAGTTACCTAAGTGGTTGATTAAGTCTCTTCCTTCCCTTTCAAGGCCTACATAGTCCTCTCCAGACTTCTATTCTTTTTCTTTTTAATTTTGTTTATTATTATCACTTTTTAGTTTTGACTAGAGAGACAGAGAGAGAGAGAAAGAAAGTGAGAAAGCAAGCCACCATGTTTGGGACTTGAACCACGGTCGGCCATGTGGGAGTCCAGCACCTTAACCACCACGTCACCTGCTGGCCCTTCCAGCCTTCGTTTCTTGCCTCTGTTTACTTTTTTAACTCTTCTAGCATTGTGCCCATAGCATCCCCTTCTGCACTGTTCTAGACATAACAACTCTATATTGTATTTCTAGAATTTTCTTTCTCGCTGCTCTGCCTTTGCTCATGTTGGTCTTTTATTGCCTGTGTTTCTGCCTGTTTGAAATCCTGCTTATCCACAAGGTCATATGCCACCTCCTCCATGAAGCCTCCTCTGATTGCAGGTAGAACTGGTATCTCACTCCTTGGTCCTCCAGTGGCATTTTCTTGTAATTGTTTATAGTTGATTTGCATGCCTAGTAGGTGTTCAGTAAATGTTAAAGGAGTAAGACTGTTGTACCTAGTCTCAGCTACCACAGCCAGTAATGCAGTGCTCGGCATCAAGTAGGTCTGAAGTCTGGGCTTTTGAGTTACGCAGACCAAGTTTGAAAGTCCTAGCTCCAATACTTACTGCTGTACCTCTGTGAACCTCAACTCCTTCACCTACAAAATGGGGGCAGTAATAGTCCTTCCTGGTGACCCTGGAACCCCACCACCTGGTGGGAGCCTGACTCAGGGGACCAGGCCTGATAGAGACGGACTCCCCTGTGCACTGCCATTACCAGCACAGGCCTGTCTCCACCCCCCCACCCCCGGGCCCCTTGCCTTCCTCAGTAAGTTCCCTTGGCCCCTGACATCAGCCAGCTCCAGGCCAGATTCACCAAGTGGCCTTCCCTGGCCCTCTACTGCTTGTCTCTGCTCGCTGCTCTTGTTAAGGGCATGTCCCAGGAGGCCAGGGGCCAGTCTTTATTCCAGACATCCACGTGCCCAGCTGCAAACTGAGGAGAAAGGAGAGCTGGAGCAGACCCCGGGGCCCAGTTCTCAGTGTGTTCCATGGGGTTTACCCAGAGTGTTTGTGTTTTTCTACCCTCAGTTTTCTTTGCATTGCTCACTACTCAGAAATCTTCAGAGGTGGTGGGACCAGCAGTTAGTGTAATGGCGTAGTTGACCGCGGTTTGAGTCCTGGACCCAGCGGCTTAAACTCACACCGGGCGTTTGTGCGTGCTCAAGATCCCGAGAGGAGAATGGAGGAGAAAGGATTGTGGTGTGGCCATCCCCCCTGTGGGGTGATTTCTCACTTTCTGTCTCTCTGTCTCTGTCTTTCTTTTCTTTTCTTTTCTTTTTTTTTTT
>NW_006205599.1:1480799-1491072 GCF_000334495.1 Tupaia belangeri chinensis
TTTTTTTTTTTTTTTTTTTTTTTTGGAAGAGGTTTTTGCTATAGGATGTGTGCGCTCGCCAAAAAGACAGAGAGAGACTTAGAGACAGAAAGGGAGAAATCACCCCCACCCCCCACCCCAGGAGGGATGGCCACACCACAATCCCTTCTCCTACATTCTCCTCTCGGGATCTTGGGCACGCACATACACGTGCCTGGCGTGAGTTTAAGCTGCCAGGTCCGAGACTCAAATGCGGTCGACTACATGGGAGTCCAGCGACATAGCCATTACACTAACTGCTGGTCCCCCAGGCCTATCTTAAGTTCCTCACCAACACCAGAGACTGGTTCCTCCCCTCAGTTTCCCACGTGTGCCTTGGGTTTCCACCTCCACGCCGGGGCCCACACGCTCACCGCCGGCGGTGACCTTCCCTTCCTGATGAAGCCCTTGCCTCGCTCGGGTGGAGCCTTGCTGAGACCTCTCTCCCACCCAGCCAAGTGCTGCCTCCCTGCCCTGAATGGGTGCACGTCGTGTTGTTTGCGGCCTCGTCTGCCTTGCGTCCTGATGTCCTCGCTGGACTGTGAGCTCTTTGGGAGCAGAAACTGTATCATATTCACCTTTGCTCCTCCTTGGTGGGCCTTCACATAAACTGTGTGAGCCTCGCATCGGGGATTGTTCTGAACAGATAATAAACACTGAGTGAGTGGATGAGCGAGTGAGTGGCGGGAGGAGGAGGACAGCATGACTCCCTTCATCCCCACGTCGTTAGTGTGGTGCCCATGGCCTTTTTTTCCCCCTTATCAGGTGGCTCGAGTCTTTCACTTTGCCTCCTCTTTGGACCTCAGAGAAGGGCAGGTAACCCCGTCGAGAGATGTGACTAACCCCAAACCGATCCAGCCAGGTAGAGAGGCCACGCAGCCAGCTCTGCCCACCAGCACGCGGTCTGGATCGGAGGCAGGTGTCGCTCTTGCCTTGACACCTGTGTGTGCACGCGTGCGCTAATCCTAGCCGGGCACGCGTGACTGGGGCCCAACTCCTCACCCTTCTAGAGCCTCTTCCTGTGCTCATCTGGGAGCATCTAACTTGCAGTGGACATAGTAGAGTTCTGCCCTTTGTTCCATGCCTGGAGAATGAACTGAACTTGTTGACTGACGCTGTCGTGGTAGAAACTCTCTTCCTCTGCTTTGTTCATTAACCTGATTTCATGCTGTAAGCAAGGCCCCGGTCCCCGTGCAGCATGTTGATGAGGAGCCTGCTTGGTACTGATAAGTAGCATGTGCAGCTGTGGAAGTTAGTGCTGTCCCCTAGGTGGGGACACCATGGCACGTGAAAGGAGGTACTAACTCCTTTTGAACTCTCTCTGGGAAGTGTGGTTATGCTGGTGGCTTTGTCAGTTGCCTGACTCACTAAACCCTCTGTCTTTACGCTCACTGTCATCGGCAGTGAGCATTCGATTTAGTGTATGGCGTGAGACTTGCTAAAACTCTGTTCTGCTAAAGCCTTCCCCGGTGACATGGTGTGTCCTTCTGGAAAAGAAGACCTCATCGAGGACTTAAATCGTTCCGTTTCTGGAGCTGCTACGTCTTCCTTCTCGGTTATGGTGTTTGGTTTGGTTTTGAATACGCCCCTATCATATTTTTTTGGTCTAAAATGATATGTGTCAGCATCACACAAGCACTACAGTCACCAAATGGGCTCCTCAAGGTGACCTTGAAAGAGTGCTGTGGGGGATGTTACTAAAAATTAAACTGTTCTGATGTCTTCAAGGTAGTGCAATGTTTCCGGTACAAGTTTTTTTAAAAGGACTAAAGGGTATACAGTGAAGAGTAAATCTCACTCTAAACTCCTGCCTTCACTGGCACTATTGATTTAAAAGAAACCTTGCAGGGTGGGGGAAAGCACAACCCTGTAGCACAGTGGTTAAGTGCTGTGTGTAGGGAGCCAGATCCCATGTAGCCGTCCATGGTTCAAATCCCAGCCCCTGGTGGTGGCTTCAAAGCATGCCGAGAGCATGTGCCATGATGCCCCAAATCCTGGTGGGATGGGAAAATGCAGGAAAAGGATTGCAGCATGGCCATGCCCCAGTGAGGGCTGCTTTTTCTCTCCCTCTCTCTGTCCTCCTACCTCGCTCTCTGGCCAACACACACACCCTCTGGCAATGACAAAAAGAAAAAAAGAAACCTTGGTCCAGCGCTGTGGCACACAACTTGGGCCACCACTCGAGAGGCTGGAAGCTGCACAGGAGTTATAGGTTTGGTTTCGGGGACAGCCCGAACATACCAGGCATGGCTGCGCATGCCTGAGATCTGGCTATTTGGGAGACTGGGGCAGCAGGTTTGCGATGCCACGAGACTGTCAGAAAGGCCTGCCCTTGCCTCTCTTCTTTCCCCTCTTCCTTTCTTCCTCTCTCTCATAAGCAAAAGAATAAAAAATAAAATAAGCCTAGTAATCTTTCAGCAGGCACTTTTATTCTCATTGGATACGTTCACAGCCAATAACACACTTTTATTCTAATTAGATTCGTTTGTGGCCAATAACACGATATAACTGGACCCCATCTCCTAGACGTAAGTGCAGTGACCATGTGCGGGGTCGAATGCCATCCTCAATGGTGGCAAACACTAAGGAATACACGCAGTGACTTTAAAAAGTTTGTGGAGGGACCAGCAGATTGTGTAATGATTACATTGCTGGACTCTTACATGGCCGACTGCAGTTCGAGTCCCGAACCTGGTGGCTTAAAACATGCTGGGAATGTGTGCGTGTGTGCCCAAAATCCTGAGAGGAGAATGGAGAAGGGATTGTGGCATGGCCATCTCCCCTGGTGGGTGACGTCTCACTTTCTGTCTCTCTGGCGAACACACATGACCTATAGCAAAACTCTCTCTTGGGACCAGCAGTTGACGTTATGGCTGTGTCACTGGAATCCCGTGGTTCGAGTCTCAGACCCAGTGGCTTAAATTCACGCTGGGCACGTGTGCATGCGTGCCCAAGATCCTGAGAGGAGAATGGAGGAGAAGGGATTGCGGCATGGCCATCCCCCCTGGGGGGTGATTTCTCACTCTGTTTCTTTGTTTCTCTCTATCTGTCTGGTGCGTGTACGCACCTTATAGGAAAACATCTCTCTCTCAAAAAAAAAGGCAAAACTCTCCTCAAAAAAATGTTTGTTGAAAATGGAATTAAAGTACATGTTTATTTTGGCATAAAAAATATTTTTGTGGGCCCAGCAGTTGGCATAATGGCTGTGTCGCTGGACTCTCATGTAGTTGACTGCAGTTCAAGTCCCGGGCCAAAAATTTTTTTCTGGTATATGTGTTTTTCATTAACTTCTTTTTTTTTGAGAGGTTTTTGCTGTAAGGGTACATGTGCTCGCCAGAAAGAGAGACAGAGAGACAGAGAGACAGAAAGCGAGAAATCACCCCCCAGAGGGGATGGTCACACCGCAATCCCTTCTCCTCCATTCTCCTCTCGGGATCTTAGGTACTCACACACACATGCCTGGCATGAGTTTAAGCCACTGGGTCCAGGACTCGAATGCGGTTAACTCCATGGGAGTTCAGCAACGTAGCCATTATGCCAACTGCTGGTCCCCCCATGAACTTTTGAAGCCACCTTTACTGTTCTTTTCTTATCTTCACCCACCCACGTCCTCCAAGGCCAGGTCAGGTACAGTCTCCTCTGGGACTTGCCCCTCAGGTGCGTGTCCCCCCCTCCTCCCGTTCCCTGCGTCTTCCAGCCCTCTGACATCTCACACTCCTTATGACATGTCTCAAGGCCTGTTCCTCAGGCAGCTCCCAGGTGGGACCCCAGCGGATGCCGGGTATCTGTGACCACGCCGCATCATTTTCCGCTCACTCCACTGCACTGGTGACGTAGAGCTCTTGTTTCTGAAATTTTCATCCACGCCGATATCCATTTTGCCAGTCTTGATGTTGCCGCATTCTGGATCGTACCTGATGACAGCAGCATTTAGACAGCAAGGGCCCATACTCCTTCCACAGGTGGTCCTGAAGTATCTCATTTAATGAAACACTCAGGGTTACAGTTGTCCAGTTATCCTATGGGGAACAACAACCAAGCACATTCACCTGTGGGCAGTGACAACGATGTCACAGCAGAAGCAATAGTCAGTTCTGCCCAATTTCAGAGATTTAAAAAAAAAATAGGGGCCAGCAGGTGGCGTGGTAGTTAAGGTGCTGGACTCCAACATGGCTGACTGTGGTTTGAGTCCCAAACCTGACAGCTTGCTTCCTCACTTTCTCTCTCTCTCTCCCACCCCCCTACAAGTGCAAGAGCCCTATAGCAAAAACTAATAATAATACATTAAATAAATAAAATGTTCATGTGTGTGGGAATTGATAAGTCATTTATGAGAGTCTCGGAATAGATGGGCACTGTTGGTATTCCAGTGACTTTGTGATGCCAAGGTTCTGGGTGGAGGGCTGAGTCTCCTCCTCACTAGGTATCACTTCCAGGCGGTATCCAAACCATACCCAGAGGCAGAAGGCGGAGAGCAGAGTGAGGCCTTTCCCTCCCACCCGTCAGGAAGGGAAAACACCTTTGTCTTGAGTTCCCTTTGCAGATTTTCCCGTACAGCCTTCCAGCCAGAACTGCCTTGTAAGGCCAGGCATAGCTGCAAAGGAAGTTTTAAAATCTGTTTTTCCTCACCACGGGAAGAATGAGGCTGGTGGGGCCAGCACGTAGCATTGTGGGTAAGGCGTTGGATTCCCACGTGGCTGACTGCAGTTCAATTCCTGGACCTGGTGGCTTGAAATTCATGTCGGGTGTGTGAGCATGCCCCAAATCCTGAGACGAGAATGGAGGAAAAAGGATTGCAGCATTTTCTTGCTTTCTTTCTCTCTGTCTCTCCAGCGAGTGCTTGTGCCCTATAGCAAAAATCTAAAAAAAAAAAAAAAAAAAAAAAAAACGAAAAGAATGAGACTAGAAATAACTTTTGGAGGGTCAGCTAATAGTGTATCCTGTGGGACCAGCAGATGGCATAATGGTTACATCACTAGACTCCCATGTAGTTGATCATGATTCGAGTCCTAGACCCGGCAGCTTGAAACTCAAGCAAGGCATGTGTGCATGCATGCCCAAAAATCCTAAGAGTAGAAGGGATTGCGGTATGACCATCCCCCCCCCGGGGGTGGTGGTGGTGATTTCTTGCTTTCTGTCTCTGTCTCTCCATTGAGTGTATGTGCTGTATAGCAAAAATCTCTCTCTGAAAAAAAAAACAAAAACAAAACAAAACAAAACAAAACAAAAAAACCAGTGTATCCCACTGCAATTGAGGATACACTGTAGGATACACTGAATTAATGCAAAACACTCCACAACATCTCGGAACTTTTACTGTAGTATTAAGCTTTTCCAAACTTAGAGAATCCAAATTGTTTCTCCCAAAGTAGGGAACTCAGTTTCACAGAATACCAACCAGTGACTCCTGATTATTCCCAGAAGGCAGTGATCCAGAATAACAGAACAAAGAATCTTCAGAGCAGAGCTTAAGTAGTGGGGTGGAATGGGGATTGTGGAAAATGAGAGGGGATGAGCTTTCGCGTAGACTGAGCAGGACCAAGAGGTTTACGCATGAGATGTATGGGTTGTAACCATCACAGGTTGTTTTGAGGGGTCTGTGCTACTTCGTTTTCAAAAGTCTTGGGACCGGCAGAAGACATAGTGGTTATGTCACTGGACTACCACATGGTCAACTGTGGTTCGAGTCCTGGACCCGGTGGCTTGAAAATCACACCAGACATATGCATGCGTGCCCAAGATCTCAGGAGGAGAATGGAGAAGAAGGGATTGCAGCATGGCCATGCCCTCTGTGGGGTGATTTCTCACTTTCCCTCTCACTGTGTCTGTTTCTCTCTCTCTCCAGTGAGCATATGCATGCTAAGCAAAATCCTCTTTAAAAAAAGAAAAAAAAAAAGAGTCTTGCATTAAAGCCACTGTGATTTCTTGGTACACAGAACGAGGTTGATACTGGGCTATTTTTATCTTCTTCTCTTTCCAACCTCTGCCACTTCCAGTCTTCATGATGCTGGCGATATTGGAGCCAGCCCGGCTCTGGGAGTGAAACCGAGCACTTGCTAACGGGCATGCTCATGTGATGCTCGCTGCTGCTTCTCTCAGACACGGTGCTGACTAGTTGCGAGAACTGGCAGGTTATGCTGATGGGCTAGTGCCTGAGCATTTACTGGGGCTAGGGGTCAGGAAGTCCCTCCTTGTTCTTTGGGCAGGAAGTGATCTTTTCCTTGTCTGATTCCAGCAGCCACTCGTGTCTCGGGCAGTGGCAGCAGCACCATGGCGTTAGCACCAGAGTGATGTTTCTGAGCACTTGCTGGGCTCTGCGATGGGTAGCTTAAGAGCATAATCTCTCTGAAGTCTCACCACATCCCACCAGGTAGATGCTATCCTGCAGATGGGGGTGTTGAGGTGGAGAGAGGTTAAGGTCACCCACTTTCTAAATGATAGGAGTTTGAATTGGAATTTGAATCCAGGTCTGACAGAACTATTTTCTTTTCCTTCCTTCCAGAGAGGTTTTTACTATAGAGCACATGCACTCACCAGAGAGACAGAGAGACAGAGAGACAGAGACAGAAAGCAAGAAATCCCCCCCAAGTGGGGATGGCCACGCTGCAATCCCTTCTTCTCCATTCTCCTCTTGGGATTTTGGGCATGCACACCACGTACCTGGCGTGAGTTTTAAATCACTGGGTCTGGGACTTGAACAGCAGTTTACTATGTGGGAGTCCATTGATGTAACCAGTATGCCCTCTGCTGGTCCCCACTTTCGGTAGCTTCTGGCTTGGCGCTTCTATGTTGTTATTTTTACATTTATCTTTGTCAGAAATCAAGCTGTTGGACCTAGCAGGGTCTTACTTGTAGAAAGGAATTGACAGATGTGGAACAGATAGATGGGAGCATGAGTGGAAGAGTGGGTCAGTGAGTGGTTTGTCTTTACGTTGGTCCAACACTGAGTTTCTCAATTATTGGAACACTTCCTCACTCTTTTCAGGATCAATTTTTGTTCTTTATTATAAAATTTCTTGGGACCAGCAGATGGTGTAATGGCTATGTCACTGGACTCCCATGTAGTTGACCACAGTTTGAGTCCCGGCTCCGGCAACTTAAAACTCACACCAGATGCACGTGTGTGCATGCCCAAAATCCTAAGAGGAGACAGAGAAAAGAGACTGTAGCGTGGCCATCCTCCCCGAGGGGTGATTTCTAGCTTTCTGTCTCTCTGTCTCTCCCTCTGCTGAGTGCACATGCCCTATAGCAAAAATCTCTCTCTAAAAAAAAATTTCTCCTAAATTCTAGATGTCATCTAGAATTGTTGCTGAGTAGAGTAGTCATGGACCATTGGCTGTTGGCTTTGGAGAAGATAAGTGGCTGGTCCCGGCCTCATTTTCTTGGCAGAACCACCTGACCGATGTCAGAATGCGCGGCCTCAGGCCCTTCCCAAGCAGTGTCTGAGGCAGCAGGGTGACCGCTGTCTTCTCTCCCATGGTGTCCTTCAAACTCTCCTGTGCCTAGATTCACCCTGTATCTATCCAACACTTCCATAATTCCCACTTGGGTAGTTTCCTGGAGACGGGGTTTTTATACCTCTGGTAGGTACAAAACACCTATTTCGTATGTAACGTGCTTTTGTTTTATCTGGTGTTTTTTTTTTTTCCAAACCTGTCTGCGAGACCCGTTTATTTCCTCTAACTACTCACGTTCTGTCAGATCCCTATTGTCTCTGGACCTCTCGCTTCGGTGAGTTGCTGGGCTTTGTTGATCCATTTTCTTAAACAAAAATGAAGTGAAATGGCCTGTCTCACCTCTAAACACCCCCTACTCTGTGGTCGACAGCAGCAGCCTGGAGTCCTCTTGTTCGCTGCTCTAATCAGTTCTGTGATTAGTCGCTTCTGTTGCTGCTCTAATCAGTTCTGTGATTAGTCGCTTCTGTTATGCCGGTGTCACCTCATTGTTCCCAAGCCCTCCAGGCTTCTGGGAGCACTCTCTTCCTTTTCCAATGAAACCCCTCTCCTTCCCTTGCTGTCCCATGTGCCTGTGGCCCCATGACCCAAGGGAATCTGCCCACCCTCCCTTATCTCTGGAGATGCTGGGTTTATCAGTTGCCTGGTAGTCACTTGTCTGTCACTTCTCACTCCAAATCTAAACTCAAGTCTCCATAACCCCCATCTCTTACCAGCCTCTGTCTCACTGTCAGGCCTCAGGCCTCCACCTACCCCAGATGCAAGTGTCTCTCCAACCCCCAGGGGCTCCTACAGCAAGGCCTCCTCCCTGCCTTCCCTGTAATCATTTTCACCCCGACAGACTCAGACTCAGCCAGACTCAGACTCAGCCGCAGGGAGGACCTTCCCTTTCATCAGTATAATGGATTTATCTTGCTTTCCTAAACAAAAGAACAATGTCCCCTCGAGACTAGTTCCATGGCGAGACTAGTTCCGTGGCTCCCTCAGAATGTGAAATGGTTACAGCAGGGCTTTTTTTTTTTTTTTTTAATATCATTTTTTTTTTCCTTTCTGATTCATTACCTCTTGGGTATTTTATGAAGCTCAAATGCTCCAAGGGAAGTCAGCGTGCCTTATAAATCACAGCGCTGTGCAGATACGAGAAATTACTGTTGCCATGTATTAAAAAAAATACTGTTTGTATTTTATGTCCTTTAGAAAGAGTAAGGACTGAACACAAAGACTACTGGGTTTTGATTTTCAGGCCAGAGCAGAGAAAAGCAATAGCCGTATATGGGTTTTTATTTATGCGAAGCAAGAAAGAAGTGCACGCTCCCTGGAGAGCAGAAACCGCAGGTGACAGCCGTGTGAGTGGCCCTGGCTCTTGAGGCTCTGGCTCATCCTGGGGCGTCTGATGTAGAGGAAGGGGCCTGGAGCAAATGCAGCCATGACTGAGCTGCGGAGCAGGCCCTGGAATGTTCCAGCAAGTACACTTGGGCACCGGCCCCTCTGTGGAGCTGTTCCAGGTCTTGATGGTTGACTTGCTGGCCACCAGCGGGCCCTCAGTGCCTTTGTCGGGTCTGCCCCCACGGCCGCCCATGAATCTGTGGGGCCAGCCTCTGACGTATGACCCTCCTGTGTTGTGTACAGGGACAGGGTGCCTTATCAGAGAGACTCCGGAGCTTCAGCATGCAGGACCTCACCACCATCCGGGGAGACGGCACCCCCGCTCCCTCAGGCCCCTCACCACCCGGGGCAGGGCGGGCCAGCGGCAAACACGGCCAGCCTAAGATGTCCAGGAGTGCTTCGGAGAGCGCTGGCGGCTCAGGTGGGTGTCGCCTCACTTCCCCTCCCGCCCCTTGGGTCTTTCTTTCATTGGGAGAGGCCTGGTCTACCATGTGGTGGGCAACCTGGCCTTTCCCCGTAGACCTGCCACCAAAAGAGATGTCCATTAAACCATGCCAGGCCAGGGAGCCGGCCTGGAGACTCTGGTCATGGGCCAGGTTAAGTCACTTGCACTGAGGGTCCTGTCTCCCCCATCTGCTAGCCTAGGGGTTTGCGGTGATGGGGCGGTGGGGCCTGGGCTGCGCTCAGAAGCGAGAGACGCAGCTGGGCCTGGGCCACAGCAGCTTCTTTGCTCTCTTTCTCTGTGCCCTCGGCTCCTGGCAGGGCTCACCCACCTTGAGCACCTGAGTGTTTTCGCCTACCCTCCCTGGGCCCTCTTCCCTATTTCCTGTCTTCTCTCTCATTCTGCTGCCTGCTCCTCCCACCTTCTGCCGCTTCTGCTACACGCACCCCAAGTCCTCACACATCAAGGGCCAGAGTAGCTCCGGGTCTGCTGCCTACGAGGCCGGGACCTCTGGTCACCGCACCTGTCCCTGTGATGTTAGTTAGCTCTGGTGGTTGGATGTCTGGCGTGAGGTTGTCCCTTTGGAGATGGGTCCAAGGACCTTGTTCAACCGGCAGAGTTCTGGACCATCTCAGAGGCTCCGTGGAAGGTCTGAGGTGAGACCCAGACATGGTAGAGGGTCAGGCCAGGGGGTGGGTCCCAGACTGGTCCTGGGACGATCACAGGGACAGTGGCTGTTAGAAGCCAGCACTGCTGCTGCTAGCAACGCATTGATGGTGGGGCATGTGGGGACAGTCCGGACTGCCCCCCGGCTGCTCCCTGTGGTAGGATTGTGGCAGCTGGGCCACTCTGGGGACCTGAGGCCACTCTGCTCTTACTTGTACAGAAGGGGCCATCCAGGCCACCTGGACCCCGACGATGTGCTGTGAGGGGGGCCTGCAGCAAGCACCCTGGGGCTGCGAGGCCCCTCCTG
>NW_006205599.1:1491284-1492894 GCF_000334495.1 Tupaia belangeri chinensis
CACGAACGCTGGGGAAGCGAGCCTCCTCCTGCGTCTTTCCCATGGACAGGAAAGCACAAGCTCCGGGCTGCCCTGGGAGCGAGAGCCTGGCGCCCCTCATCGAAGACAGTGGGCTTCCCATGGGGAGAGATTTCAAGCCTGTCCTTGCTGGGAGCAGGGCTGGGGCAGCGGAGGCTTGGCCACCTCAGGGAGGGGTCCCGGGAACTCCAAATGGAATCTAAAAAGCCAAATAGGAAGGGGCTCCAGGGACCCCTCAGTCTGACCTTACGATTTTACTAGTGGAGACGAAGGCCCAAGAAGGGGCCATCACCAGGGTCAGCACTACAGTGCAGCCTCCCAACTCCCAGCTGGGACCTTCTGGGCACCTACAGCTCCTGGCCTGCTGGTTACTGCCCCAAAAACAGGGCTCAGAGCAGGGTCAGGAGTCTCTCCACCTCCATCAGCTCACTGGCAACCAAGCCTCACATGAGAGGCAGGAAAAAGGGCCCCCATGCTGTGAGATCCTGAGGGCAGATCAGAAGCCAAGGGAGTGACATTGTAAGGGTTAAAGAGTAGCCACTTCCTAGCTGGGCCCTGGGCCCTCTCTGCACCCTGGATTCCTTATCTGCAGAAGAACGACACCCATTTGCCGGGCGGCTGTGAGGAGCCATGCAAACGTGCTTAGGGTCGTGCTATTACTGTTCTCGTTATTTATCCCGCCTAAGAAAGCACTTTGTACAATAATACGGAAAGCTCCCAGGAGAGACATGGGCTGCTGGTGAGACAGTGAGATCCCTGACACCGGCTGGGCTCTAGGGACGGAGTCCTGGCTTGGCTAGGAAGTGGGCCTCGCTGGCCCTGTGGTCCTTTTCTCCATAAAAGTCTGTCTCCTGTCACAGAGGTGAGCCAAGTTGGGGATGCAGGCTCAAAGAGGAAGTGCACTTCAAGGCCACATGGCACAGCCCCCTGCTTAGACCTGTGTTGGCTTATTCAGGGCAGCCTCAGACCTGGGACACAAGGAGCATGGTGGGGTCTGAAGGATGACGGGGGTACCTCCCGGTCTCGAGCACCTTCGCAGTGCTGCACCAGGCAGAAAAGTGGCAGGGGTGACTTGGTTTGGCGCTGGTGCGGCGAGCCGCCCTTGGCAGAGATGGTGGAGTCCAGCAACATGGCAGCAGGGAGTGTTCCCGTGAACTGGGGGGACTGAGAAACCAGCCATGCTGCAGCGCCTGGCCCTGCTCACCGCCCAGCCCTCCTCACCGCCCATCCCTTGGCCTCAGCACCTGTGGTTGCAGAGGGCAGAGGAGGGAGGTGCTGACCCAGCAGGGAGGCCAGGGACAGGGTGGTGCTCTGCCCAGCTGTCTTGGCACCTAAAATAAAACCCATCTCAGAAAGAAAGACAGGTGCAAGATGGCCCAGGGCCTGGGAACGAGGCAGACATGCCCAGGGTAGAGTTTCTGGGGCTGCCAACCTTCAGTTGAGGGACAGGGTACCTGGCAGGAGGTCTGGTGAAGGAAGCCCAGCCATGCAGGGCTGGTGGCCCCTTCCCAGCCCAGCCCGCAGGGTGAGCTCAGAGCTGGGCCTGCTCTTACTGTTTATCTCAGCTGAGAAAGCGCTGTGTAATACTGAAA
>NW_006205599.1:1493853-1494859 GCF_000334495.1 Tupaia belangeri chinensis
GGGGGGGCGATGAATGGGCTGCCTGTGAGGTAGTGAGGTCCCTGTCATTGCAAGGGCCCAAACCAAAGTGAAATGGGCTCTAGGGAGGAAGCCCTGGTTTAGCTCAGACATAGGCCTCGCTGGGCTGTGGTCCAGTTGGGTAGGAGGTTGAATTAGGTAAGAGAAAGGGCCTTGGGGTAGGGCAGCGAGCCAGACTTCCACCCTGGCTGGGTGACGCCGGGCTGTGCAGAGACAGCATACACAGCACCGTCCCTGCGGCAGACACCAAGGAGTCACCACATGTACCTGGCTGGGCCTGGATTTGGCCTCAGAACTTTCCCAGAACTACAATGTAGGCGGTCACTACCAGAGAATTTGACCTTGGTGCGGGAGACAAACCCAAATCCCTTCGGCTTTCTCCTTAGTAGAAAAGACCCAGCAATCCCTGTCCAGCTACATCAGGGCTGTAAGAATAGGTAAGATAGTTTGCAAACCCTGAACGGGTGGCAGGAGTGGAAGACAGCCTGGGAGAAAGGACAGGTAGCAGCAATACCCCGTGGAGTTCTGTGAACCGCCGGAAGCTATGGACGAAGTGCATGCACAGCTGGACTTTGAAAACATGACGCTCCTTGAGAAAAGTACAAACAAGATGCTATTTTATGTTAGAAGTCACATAAAATAAAAACACATGCCTGCGATGCAGATTAGCAGTACAGAGTCTGCAATACACATGAACAAAAAGATGCACATGAAAATATCGGAATCGCTGCTCCCTGGGAGGAAGAAGAGTGTGAGGAGGGAAGCCCCTGACCCATGACCCCGGAAGGACCATTTCTGTGAATGGAGAAGAGAAACCCACTCATCCCTGTGCATCTGGAAGAAAGGAAGGAAGAAGCAACGGCGGGTGGGAGGAAGGAGGCATCCCACCGTGTGGCTGCTGCACTCCGCCCATCCCGGTGGGCTGCTCCCCTCCCCTGCTTCCCTCTGTACCCACCCCACCCTGCGTGCCCACCCCACAGCTGGCATG
>NW_006205599.1:1495148-1501798 GCF_000334495.1 Tupaia belangeri chinensis
TCTTCCCTGCGGCTTTCTGCACCCTGGGTGGGGCTGGGCAGAGGCCCTGACCTGACCCTCCCGCCTTCTCGGAGTTTCCTTCTTATTCCAAGGGTCAGGACAGGCAAGCCAGCACTGCCGTCCTGCGGAGTGAACAGGAAGCACTTAGACACCACTCATCACGTGCCCAGCGTTGGACTCCAGGAAGGGTACAGAGGGTTGAGAGAACAATCCTGGCCCCAGGGACTGGAGTCGTGTGGTCGGCATTTACTTAGTGAGCACCTGCTCTACGTCAAGGCCTAGACGTGCACTGAGACCGATGGCGTGGTGAGGCTGCAGCCTAGTGCGACCTTCCGCTGGGTGCCCTGACCCTCGGCACTTTGCAGTGCAGAGGTCAATCTGAGGAAGGCTCCTGGAGGACATTCTGAATTGGAAGGCGCCCACATTTCTGGGCAGGGCGGGTAGAGTTACTTCCCAGAGCAAACCTTGACACCCTCCTCGTCTACCTGCTGTAGACCACAAGACGCAAGGAAAGAGGGTGTTTTCTAGCACCTGAGAGAAGGCCGAATCCGAGATGGTCCTCTCCTTCACCTAGATGTCTCTGCAGAGACACACTCCTGGGACCCCTATACTGAAAGCACCTCACTGGGGCCTTCTGCTTGCCTGGGGCTGGTTCCTGCGGGGGGTGGGATCTCACTGATGGTACCCCCACCCCGTTCCCACAGTGTGCACCTGTTGCTCCACCTGCAGGACTCGGAAAGGTGAGTAGGCAGCCAGCCTCTGCCGCGTGCTGGCCGCTCGCCTCTGGAGGAGGTTCTAACCGTGAGCTGGCACCTGACCTTGGGGCTCCCTTTTAGCTGCATGGTCTTGGGGGAGGCGTAAGGAGGCGAACTCCTTAAACTAGCAAACTTGTTATCTTACAATTTCTGTTGGCTGGGAATTGGGAGTGGCTGAACCAGATGGCTCTGGCTCTAGGTCTCCCAAGATATTGTAGTCAAAACATCTACCAGGGCTGAGTCACCTGCAGGCTGACAGCCTGGGGACCCACTTCCAGGATGGCTCTCATGGCTGTGGCCTGGAGGCCTCCAGGACCACTTAAGCCTCCTTACCAACATGGCGGGTGGCTTGGCCAAGAGTGTGTGAGCCAAGAGAGTGGGCAGGTCTCCTCTTTGAGGTTGCCTCTGCTTCTCTGCCTCTTTCTGTTGGTTGGAAGGGAATCATCGGGACTAGCCCATGTGGGAGAATGACTTCCACCTTGAAGGGAGGAGGATCAAAGCATGTGTGGGTTATTTTAAATCCACCGCAGGGTCATACTTCCTTGTACTCTGGGTGATAAGGACACGGAACTCGCTACAGTCCTCGGAAGTGACAAAACCCTGCAGTTCCAGGAGATTCTGGTCCTGGTGCAGCTAAGGGAGCCCTGGTCCTGCTTCGCCACTTACTAGCTGTGCATCTCCTAACCACTCTGAGCTCAGTTTCCCTCTGATAAAATGGACATGAAAATCGCTGCTTCCCCACCTCCCTGTGCTGTTGTGAAGTGGCTGTGGAAGGGCTCTCTGGAGGATGACCAGTATTAATAAGCCTGAAGCAGCCAGGGGACCTCTGGGGAAGGGGATGAGCCTCGAGCTCCTGGTTTCAGACAGGAGCTTTGGCTGCTGCCCTCCCAGAGCGTGTGAGTGATGGCTGGGCAGAGCGCGTCCACCGTGCAGTCCTCTCACAGCTCACCCCTCCTGTTTGCCAGCCTTAAATGGGGATGTTAGGAACTAGGGGGAGTGCTGGACTAACCCAGCCGCCTCAGCCTGTCTGGCTCCACCTCGGGGAGCTGCTCTCTGCTCAGAAGGTGGGAGGGGTGCCCTGGCCTGCAGCTTGCTGGCTGGGATGAGGGGAGGGAGGGGGGAAGGAGGGAGGCATGGTGTTGTCCGTGCTGCCAGCCCTGGTCCCACATGGAGGAAGAACAAGAGGACATGAAACTGCATCATATGAAGCATCATGTTTTCCCCCATTTCTTCACTTTTCTTTGGGTGTGGGGAGAGGAAAAGGGAGGAGAGTTTTTTTTTGTTTTTGTTTTTGTTTTAAGTGTGTGTTATTCGTGAGAGAGGGCATGCACGTGCAGAGAAGCACCTTTGACAAGGTCCCATTGTGATCTCCTCCCCGGCGCTCCAGCTTGTCAGGACCTTGGGTATGTGTGCACGCCTGGGGTGTGTCCAGTCAGCTGGGCCGGGGATCTGAACCTGCCATCAGCCATGTGGCTTTCACACTGCAGCTCAGTATGCTACCAAATGTGCCACCACGGCCGGGCCGAGTTAGGTATTTCTGACAGGGCTTTTCCATGTCACTGTCCTTGCACCTTCCAGTTATCTAGGACCCCAGACACCGCACCCATGGCGTTCAGGTTGGCCAAGACCTAAACTTGGGCTTCCGTGCAGCTTCCAGCCTCCCGGCCTGTGCACCACCACCACTGGGCCTCTGGCTTCTCAGTGCTCAGCTCGTTAAGGCCGTAGGAGATCTGGGAGTTTTACAGACCACAAGGCCATGATGAACTGACAAGGAGAGGCATGCTGAGTAGGAGCCCATCCAGAGCCCAGTCCCGCAGGGCCTCCTGATCCCGGTTGGAAATGGAGGGGTTGCATGCGGCTGTTCCCAGTGCCAGGCCTCAGGACTCAGGCCAGGGACGTGCCACTCATGAGAAACAACCGTGCAGTCCCCATGGCCCCAGCCAGCCGTGGTTGCTTCTGTCTGTCCACCCTGTCAGGTTTTGAGCTTAAGTTCTGTGGGCCACTCCAAGAAGCAAGCAAAGGCAGGTGGGAGGAAGGAGGCGCATCGACCACCCGTGTGGTTGCTGCTCCTAAGTTCTGTGAGCTGTCCCAGCGCCTGTCCTTCTGGGGTCTTGTCCTTTGAGGGACCAGGAGAGTAAATCTGCCTTCTCCTCCCATCGTTCCTCCTGGGATGGTTCTGTGCCACTCTCAGAAGCCCTCACCTGCCATGACACCGGTGGTTTCTTAACCAGAGGCTGCATTTCCAATGCACTTAAAGTACCTGCGGTTGATGTAGGAACTGACTCGCTTGGGGGGCTACTGGGACAGGCTATGTGTACCTGAGGGTGTGCCCAGGATTCAGTGGGGGACATCCTGGCTCCTCTTCCTAGAGCAGGCAGGGAGGCTGCAGAGGTGAGGGTTGTTGGGGAGCAGGCAGGGCAAGTGTAGGCCCCAGTTGAGTGGGCCCAGCTCTGAGTCCTTACCTGGAAGCTTCTACCCCAGTCCTCAGGATCGTGGGCTTCTGCCTCTCCCAGGGTCCACTTTCCACCAGTACCCTGGAGTTCTTCCTCCTCTCCCCGCAAGGGCATCTTGCAAGGAATCACATGAGGATGGGTGTGCCACCTCCCACTGTGACTGGGGGAGGAGTCCCTCCACTCTCTGGGCCTGTCTCCTCCTCCATGAGGTTGGGGTGGGCTGGATGCCCCTTGGCCCTGCCAGCTCCGAGTCTTGGTGAGTGAAGCATGCTAGGCAAAGTGGTGGCAGATGGCGTTGGGCTTTGTCTTGAACCCAGGGCTGGAGGCCAACTCTGAAGCAGCCATGCTGGGCGGGGTTTCAGGGGGGTTGTGGACTCTCCTCCTGGTCTCCTGAAATGACATCATGTGGGGGCGCTCCGGCCACAGCCTGGGAAGGCTCAGGTCGTTCTTGGATCCCTGCACAGGAAGGGACATTTTCTAGGAGTTCTAAATCCAGGTTTTATTCTGGACGGAGTGGGGAAGGTGAGCTTCTTGGAGGTTTATACGTGTGTCAAGGGGCAGTGGCAGCTGTGACAACAGCGCTCAGAGCCTCAGGAGAAGCAGAGGCTGAGCGGAGCCTGGAGCCAGAACATTCTGTCCATCGCTGCTCCACTCCTGCCTCTCTGTCCATCAATTCTCGAGTGTCTCCTGCTTGTCTCTGTCTCTCTTCCTCATGCTTCTTTTCTCTCTCTCCCACCCTTACTCCTCACTTTGCCTACCTGGAGGTAGCAGAGAACTGAACTGTGCCTGGGATTGGCTGTAGATATGTCCCCCCCAATACACACTTAAGAAATCCAGTACACGGGACATCCACTTCTGCCCTCACAGTGCGCGCGTGTGTGCGTGTGTGTGTGTGTGTGTGCGTGTGTTGAGTGTGTCTGAAAGAGAGAGAATTGTCCTTTATCAAGTGTGGCCTCAGGCAGTACCTTTCCTCTGCTCACAGCAGGAGCTGTTTGAGGCTTAGAGCATGGGAAGCGTGTGTATGTGTGTCAGTGTATGCATGTGCGTGCATGGGCGTATATTGTGCGTGCACGAGTGTCAGTGTGTATCTGCATAAATTAGCGTGTGTGGGCGTGAATGTGTGTGCCTGCATAGATTAGTGTGAGTGCATGGGTGTGCATGGATGTGAGCATGTACACGTGCACACGGACCCTTCCCTAACGGAATGTTCTTCTCTCTCTCCTCGGTGGCTGTTGGGGACGTGGATGTAAGTGTTCCGGAGGGCGTGCTCCTCACGTTTGTGGCCTCCCTGAATGCTCCCACTAACGTGTGCTGTGTGGGTGTGTGTGCTAACTGAGGGTGTTCCGCTGTGCTGCCTGGGTGGGGTGGCCCAGGGCTCGGAGCAGGAGACGCGGTTCTGCACGGGCTTTTTTTGTTTGTTTTGGAGAGGTTTTCGCTATAGGGCGCATGTACTCATCAGAGAGAGAGACAGAGAGACAGAAAGACAGAAAGCAAGAAATCACTACCCAGGGAGGATGGCCACCCCACAATTCCTTCTCCTCCATTCTCCTCTCAGGATCTTGGGCATGCACACACATGCACCTAGCGTGAGTTTAAGCCACCAGAACCGGGACTCGAACTGCGGTCAACTACATGAGTCCAGTGACATAGCCATTACGCTTTGAAAAGGCTTGGGGGCTCAGCCAGTTTCTCCCTTCCTCTGCCCTTCCCACAGAGATGAGGTGGAGCCACAGCAGGGCTTGTTGGAGCCCTGCTGACCTGATCTCTAATGCAGACTTGTCCGCCAGGGCACACACCCGGGGCCTGGGGAAGACATGGAAACCTGGCCCTTTCCTGGAGGCCACCCAGCCTTGGGCACTGTGGTGGCAACTCTGTGGGCTCAAGGCCTCAGCCGCCACGGTCCAGACAGCTTGCCTCCAGGAACCGTCAGAGTATAGAGACATGGGGCCAGGCCTCGGGACCACGTGGGCCCCATCTCTGTTTAGATCTGTGGGATAAGCATGCCAAGGAGACACAGCGCTGAAGCCTCTGCCTCCTCCTCCCGTCTGCTCCCTCAGTGGTTCTGTGCCCCGAGGGCCTTCTCTCTCCCTTGGTACTGCTCCTTGTTCCAAAAAGGGTTTTCATCTATTTGTGGAATGAATACGAGGTGACTTCCAAAAGTTTGTGGAAAAATGGAAAAGCTTACTTTGGTGCAAAACTTTTGAAATCTGTGCACAGTTTTGTTTTTATTAATAACACACATTTTCCTTGACCTTTTCCAAGGTCCCTCGTATGATGTATTGAATCAAAGTGAGAGAAATGGAGCTCGGGGGATAGGAAGTGGGCAGGTTAGACGGAGTCAGGGTGAGGAGAAAATTTTAAATGCATGTCACCAAGTTCAGGCTGTCAGAGACGCTGGGCTTTGTAGCAAGCGCTGCCAAGAGGGAAATACATCTGGGTGAGAGACGCAGTGTCCGCGGCGCCGCTGCCAGCGCGGGCCTCCGCTCCGCTTGTCCAGAATGCTCATCCTCACGGAGCCGGAGAGAGAGGTGGGACATTACAAATGCTCTTGGCAAAAATGTTCAGTGAAGGCAGTAACCAAGAGGGTTCAGAGAGGTTGTCTCTGCCGCGTCCATTCGAGGCCACTTCTGGCCTCATCTGCCCACCCAGCCTCCAGTCAGCCTTGCACGTGCTCCTGCTCCTGCCTGGACAGCCGGGCTCCCCTCATCTTGTCACCCCCAGTGGCCCCTGCTCAGTGTGCTGTAGAGGACATGCACAGGGCTCAGGTTTCAGTCCTGAGGTGGAAATGATGATGACAACGATGACCCTGGAGCTGTGGGAGGGGTCGTTATCACTGTGCACAGCCTCAGTGAACGTAGGCATAGGCCATGAGGTGAGGGCAGAGGTGTTCAATCCCCGAGGACCTCCTGGTGCCTCTGGGCCGCCCTCAGCAGCTCAGAGCAGTCAGTATCTGGCAGGGACCTGGATTCAGAGGAGCAGCATGTGCAGAGGCACAGATGGAGCTGGCGCCCACCTAGTGTCAGGCGTGGGGTCTCCAGCTGGGCAGAGCTGCTGGGTCTGCCTCTGCCTCGGGGCTTTTGGGCCTTGTTACCTCCCGTGAGGCAGGAAGTCTGTGTGTCCAGGAGGGGCTCCCTGGTTGATGGGTGTCAAGCTGACTTGGAAGAGAGCTGAGGTCTCTGAAATGCCGTCAGGATGCCACTTCCTTCAGCTGCTGAGGTCAGGTACTCAGAGGGCCTGAGGGAGGACCAGCTGTGCCTCCCAACCCGACCTCAGGATGCTCCTGGTAGGCAGGTGAGAAATGAGACCCAGGACCAGGGCACTCAGCACACGCATGTGGTACAGACTCCAAGCATTGCCGGGTCTGGGGGGCGGGGGCTGGAGTATTCAGGGAGGGCTCCCTGGAGCGGCTGGGGTTTGCCCTCCGCAGGGACCCACGAGGGGC
>NW_006205599.1:1501836-1533387 GCF_000334495.1 Tupaia belangeri chinensis
AGAGTGCAGCTGATTGGGGCAGAGCAAACTACTAGAGGGCAACATAAACCCTGAGCAAATGAGCTCAAGGGAGCAGAGAGCGGTACAGAAATCAGAGGACAGTTAACCATCTCAGATCCTTAGTTTGAGGGCAGAGTCGGCAGCTGGCGCCCTGCTCCATTCCTGCGAGGAAAACCTTGGTTAAGGCAGCAGTGTTCTCGTGCTGCCTCCTGCTGGCTCTCAGGAGAACAGCGGCAGGAATATGCAAAGCTGCTCCAAATGAGGGTTCAGTTGTGGGGTTTAGGTCCAGCGAGGCAGCTGGCTGGACGTGTTTTTAGGAGCGGTAATGGGGTGTCCCAGTCAGAGTTCTGCTTCTGTCTGCAGACCTCAGGGTGGTCGGACCAGGGGATGGAGTCCCTAGATCTGCATTCGTGATTCTAGGTGAAAACCACCCAGGAGGCATAGAAGGATGTGGCTGTGGGTGTCAGCTAGGCTGGGTGCGGGCAGAACGTATTTGTAGTTTGGCTAAGATTGAACCACCTGGCCGGAGGACATGGAATACGGATACACACTGAGCATTTAAAAACTACTGTGCAATGAGATGAATTGGTTTTGAAGCTTTTTCCTGTGGATTTGCTCAAGGCAGACTGAAGCAGGATTCTGTCTTGCTGTCATTTTTGGAGGAAGAGGCTCCTCTCGGGTTTTCCCTCACTTAGATTCCTCAGCTTCCCTGGGTCTGGGCCTTTGACATGGAAAATCTACACAGCTCAAGATTATCCCTGAAGGCTTCCTGGTGTTTTACACTCAGTCCTAGAGAATGCTTGGAGCCGAACATGCGGGCGTAAGTGCTGTCTCCTTAGATGCAAAATGTGTAAATTGCTTTCTCCCTCGAAGTCACTGCTGCTGTCTCCTTTCTAGAGAGTGTTCTCTGGTGTGGAACCACAGGCCTAGCTACAGGGTTTGACTGTCTCGGTTGAGGTGTCTTCCAGGGAGGGGGGGGCCCGCCCCCGTGGTAGCTTCTGAGGCTGTGGTTGTCTGCCTGTGTCTTACAACTGCACTCACAATCCCGGGCCCCTGCAGGGAGGGCCAAGACATCGGAGCATCTTCAGTGGTGGGGCCTGGGCTGTCCTAACAGGCCCGGCTGTGTGCTGTGTGCCTAACCTCAGCCTTGCAGCCACTCCCTGCTCCTCCCCACCCTGACCCCTGCACGCCGTACTTTGTCTCCCGTGTAGATTGTAAATGGACATTAAGTGATTGAGGGAGATGTGAATGAGGGTGGTCTGAAAGCATGGGAGCCCCACCAGGTCCAAAACCCTCTGGCATTTTCTGACGACGAGGAGGAAGACCTGCTGGATTTCATGTACAAGTATAAGGCACCACGGCGGACGGAGTTGCCCCTGGAGGTACATGGCGTCTGGCTGTGGGTTGGAGCATGTGCTTTGCCCTGGAAGTCTGGGAGACCCATGAGCAGCATCTCTTGGAGCACCGAGTGGGGGAGATCCCCCTCCACCAGCTGCTTGCCCAGCTGTTGCTGCCCATTTTATTTAGACATAGGAGAGGGGGTAAGGTGGAAAGCAATCCAAATACCGAGCGTTTTGGGGAAGACAAACTCAGACTATGTTATGTGGCAAGTTTTTATAAACGAGGCTCATTCATCCGTCTGTCCAAGACACAGCTTAGTGACTGGTATGAAGCAGCTAGTCACAGAACATCCTTAAAGAGGTGCAGCCCTTTAGTTACCAAAACAATACATTTATGTTCTATCACCAGTGTGGACGGGGATGGGAGTTCTGCCAACAGGAGGGCTGAGCCTGTGGGTCTTGCCCCATGACGTGGGTAGAGTCACCAATCATGAGCTCAGGTGTCAGTGTGGCTGCTGCTGCGGTTTGCAGAGGTGACTGACCACACCCCCATGAAGAGGTGCAACATGAGGACTGAGGTGCAGGGCCAGCAGGGTCAGGGGACCCCAACTTCCTCTCTGCCCCTCAGGTGTCTGTTACCTTCCATCTGAGACAGGTTGAGAGTCCCCTGTCCACACACCCTTGAGAGACTGACGAGGAGATGCACTGACATGTCCCCTACACACACACAGTGGCTCGGCATCCCATTCACGGGGACAGTCATGATGACCACCTCCGTGGGCAGGAGCCATCAAATCCCTTCCCCAGGTGAGGCACCCGTGGCTCAATTCTGCAGTTAGGAGGCTTGGGAGACGTTCTGGGCTTGGACTCTGCTGGAGCCGGCCTGGGCAGCCTCGAGATGTGGGGAGAGTAAGACCTCCGCGCAGAAGGGTCGGTGCTGGTCAGGTTTGCCTATGAAGCCGCACACCCTGCCTTACTGTTTCTGTTCAGCAACGGGCAGGTTCCTCAGAAGGGAGGTGTGCTGCTGCTCCGGTTTGCAGAGGTGCAGCGAGGAGTGAGTCTGAGCCCCGTTCTCTGCTCCCTCCGCTCTCTCCCTTCTCCAGGCTGCCCTGCACTGAGCCAGTCCCCATGCAATGGGGGGACCAACTTGGGCTGCCCTCAGGAGGGCAAGTCTGGTGGGGAGACCCCATCCTGGGTGCAGTCCTCTGCTGTGAAGGCAGTGTGGCTGGGTGGCAGCGGGGGGATTTTGGTGACTTGCAACCTGGGTCTTTGGAAGGACTAGGAATATGCAAGGCAGAGAAGGGAGGGGAGGGCTTCCAGTCAGAAGGAACAGAGGCGTGAAAGGACAGCGCAGAGAATGCAGCTCTCAGTGTGGTGTGCGGAGCTGACAGACCGGCTGTGATAGGTGGGGCCCATTAAGTGACCAAATACCGAGCGTTTTGGGGAAGACAAACTCAGACTATGTTATGTGGCAAGTTTTTATAAACGAGGCTCATTCATCCGTCTGTCCAAGACACAGCTTAGTGACTGGTATGAAGCAGCTAGTCACAGAACATCCTTAAAGAGGTGCAGCCCTTTAGTTACCAAAACAATACATTTATGTTCTATCACCAGTGTGGACGGGGATGGGAGTTCTGCCAACAGGAGGGCTGAGCCTGTGGGTCTTGCCCCATGACGTGGGTAGAGTCACCAATCATGAGCTCAGGTGTCAGTGTGGCTGCTGCTGCGGTTTGCAGAGGTGACTGACCACACCCCCATGAAGAGGTGCAACATGAGGACTGAGGTGCAGGGCCAGCAGGGTCAGGGGACCCCAACCTCCTCTCTGCCCCTCAGGTGTCTGTTACCTTCCATCTGAGACAGGTTGAGAGTCCCCTGTCCACACACCCTTGAGAGACTGACGAGGAGATGCACTGACATGTCCCCTACACACACACAGTGGCTCGGCATCCCATTCACGGGGACAGTCATGATGACCACCTCCGTGGGCAGGAGCCATCAAATCCCTTCCCCAGGTGAGGCACCCGTGGCTCAATTCTGCAGTTAGGAGGCTTGGGAGACGTTCTGGGCTTGGACTCTGCTGGAGCCGGCCTGGGCAGCCTCGAGATGTGGGGAGAGTAAGACCTCCGCGCAGAAGGGTCGGTGCTGGTCAGGTTTGCCTATGAAGCCGCACACCCTGCCTTACTGTTTCTGTTCAGCAACGGGCAGGTTCCTCAGAAGGGAGGTGTGCTGCTGCTCCGGTTTGCAGAGGTGCAGCGAGGAGTGAGTCTGAGCCCCGTTCTCTGCTCCCTCCGCTCTCTCCCTTCTCCAGGCTGCCCTGCACTGAGCCAGTCCCCATGCAATGGGGGGGGACCAACTGGGGCTGCCCTCAGGAGGCCAAGACTGGTGGGGAGACCCCATCCTGGGTGCAGTCCACCAACTTGGGCTGCCCTCAGGAGGGCAAGTCTGGTGGGGAGACCCCATCCTGGGTGCAGTCCTCTGCTGTGAAGGCAGTGTGGCTGGGTGGCAGCGGGGGGATTTTGGTGACTTGCAACCTGGGTCTTTGGAAGGACTAGGAATATGCAAGGCAGAGAAGGGAGGGGAGGGCTTCCAGTCAGAAGGAACAGAGGCGTGAAAGGACAGCGCAGAGAATGCAGCTCTCAGTGTGGTGTGCGGAGCTGACAGACCGGCTGTGATAGGTGGGGCCCATTAAGTGAACCCCCTTGAGGGCTCCACTAGGAGACACTGTTCTCTTTCCTTTCAATGTAATGGCAACTTCCCCTGTAACTGTGTAGCCCATGGAAGGAGGGGGGTCTCCTGAGAGTCATTTGGGGTAGGAGGAGATGAGGTGGGGCCCTTCATAATAAAGCCTCTGTGGTGTGGCTTTGCTGTGCGTTAAAAGGGTTTCACATTCAGAAGGAAGACAGGAAACTTAGTGATGGAAATCTGAAGCACGTACCAAGAAACCAGAGGCCGGCTCCCAGGGGAAGCAACAAGAACGAGGGAAGAGATGAGGCATCTCTCTGCTGAGTCACTTGTTAGGATCATTTTGCTCCCAGAAAAATGAGATGTCATTCTCTGCTCAACCATTCGCTTGGGAGACCTTGGGACTTAGAGAGTGTGATGGAGCTGAGGGAGGTGCTGGCCTTCTCCGTGGGCTCAGCTTCAGGGGGTGTGGGGAGCGACTCTGGCGCTGGGATTCCTGTGGTAGAGACTCAGAGGGAGACCCCAACCCCGCCAGCAGCCTCACACCGTGTGCACAGGGCCAAGGCAGCTGCAGGTCTCAGTGCACACCTGCCCAGGGGCTGTCCTCAAATACTCCGCACCAAGCCCAGCTGAGGGGTGGCTTTCTGTTTACTCCACCAGGCACCGCCTAGAACCCTTCGATCTCGCTTCAGGAAGAAAAGTACCTCATCCTCGGCCACTGAAACCACGTGAGATGAGCCAACAGCACCGGATCCACAGAATGTCTCTTCTCTGCCTTAAAGAGCTATTCACTAATAACAACTCCGCGAGCTGGGTGTGCTTTAAGTGTGCAGCCTCACAGACAGGGCCTTTTTCCTCTCCCCTCTTCCACTTTTAAGAATTTTTCTTTTTTTCCTTTCCTTTTCTTTATTTTGCAGGGGAGAGGCTAAAAGGAAAGTTAGCATGGGGGGGAGTGACCTTTAAGTCTTCTGAGGTTAGTCATTTTCCACCATCAGATCGTCATGACAGACAGCAGTGTGGTTTTTTAAATCTAAGGGAATCGCCCCATGATGCTAAGGTGTACATTTGTAATTTATCTGTTGCATACTTACTTTTTAGTCCTGTAAATGCAAACAAAGCGATTTTTAAACTTTTTGTTCTTGATACTAATACTTTGGACTATGATGTACATATTTATGGCTTTTGGCTTAATATATGACTTGCAAGGGCTGTCGGAGGTTCTGATATGTAAAAAAAACTGCAGAAACAAATGTAGAAAAACATTGTGATTCTAGAAAATGTCTCAGATGCGCTCACAAAGCTTCCGAATAGACCTCCAACAGAACATCCCACTTCCTGCAGGAAGATGCTCCATATCCCTCACGTAGCTGTGTAGTTCGTAGACAGAGAAGTTAGGAGTTTAGAGATACAGTATTTTAGCAAGAGATGAGTGTGATGAGAGGTCAGGAGAACGTCCTAGGATAGGAGTCACAGGAAGCTTATTTCCCCCTTGGATTCAGGACTAGGAGTTTCCGGATCCTTCCCGGGAATTTACTACCACCTGAGGCAAGGGGGCTCACCCTGGGCAAAACTTGCTGAGGATGAGAACTCACAGAGCTGCTGAGGAGAGTCATTTTGAATGCTTGGCAAATGACCACTTCTCCATCGTGTCCAGAGCTGTGACTAATCTCCCTGGCAGAGGAGCCCACGACCTGAGCACCATGTTTTAGAGAACACTACACCAAAAAAACCCCACAAAAACCTACAACTCCACTGTTTCCAATATGCTATAAAATATAGCTTACACACGTGTGTTAAACGGTGGGTTCTAGAAAGGCTTTAGGGCTTGAGTGCTTGCTGGAATATGACTTGCTGCTGAGATCTGAGGGCGCTGCGGCCCACACCTGTGTCCTTCCCCGCCAGGGCTGAGCGCAGGAAGGAGCAATTCCCCTCACGGCGCTCCAGGTGTCACCAGGTGTCACGTACGAGCCCGGGTCGCTTAGCAGGGAATAAAGCACTATCTGAGGGGACTCCTCACTCAGACTGAGAACTTTATGTGAGAGAACCTGGTGGAAATGCACTTGGTCTGAGGTAGCTGCCTTCCCCTGGGAGCCAAGCCGAATGTAGGCCTCGTGTACTTGTGCTTAGAGTTGGTGTTTTCCTTCCGTGTGATGCATGCAGTGGTCACGACCCAGTTACTCTGAATATCTGGATTGTGTTTGTCTGTAGATACGCCCTGAAGATTAGTGAATTAGCATTACATGCCACATAGAACTCGCTGTCAACCCACCTAAACAGGCCCAAGAAAAGACCGCGCCATCACTGAGCTACGGACGCACAGCAATGGCCTCTGGTGGTGACGCACGAGCCGGATCTTAGTCACGTCAGAAAGCATTTCATTTGAAGTTGATTGCTGCCAGACACATATACTGAAATCCCTGCTTCGCACAGTTCCCCTGAAGGTGGCTGTATACTTTACAAAGGGATTTACAAAGAGTACCCTAAAAGCAAATTTGGAGTTGAAAGGGCAGAGGCTGTCCGCTTATGTGCCCTACGCCCTCCGATACCTGCACCTGTCATGAAGACAGAAAATCTGTTCTCTTCACACTCATTGAATAGTTCCAGACAGAGGAAATATATACTCTTTAAAACGTATTTACCTGTTAGTTGGGGGCACCCCAAATTACCAGAAACAAACGCGAAAAAAAAAAAAAAAAAAAAAAAGTAAGTTAAACAGCTTTTTAGATACGGTTTTTTGGTTGCCAAAATAATAAATGCCTTTAGCAGCAGAGTTTAAAATCCGTTTGTGGGGGGGGGGCCACCTACAAAAAAAAAAACCAAAAAAAAAAAAAAAAAAAAAAAAAAGCTTAAGTTAAACAGCTTTTTAGATACTGTTTTTTGGTTGCCAAAATAATAAATGCCTTTAGCAGCAGAGTTTAAAATCCGTTTGTGAACCAACTATACTTTCACCATTTTACAATGGAACGTTTAATGTACAGGCCGTCAAGTTTGCACTCAAAACTATGCCAAAACCAAGTTCGAAGCACTCTACTCTCAGACACGCTGTATTACTTCTCATTCAAGATTTCGAAGTAGAAAGGTATCAAAACTGTCTTAATGTAACTTTTCCTCGCAGTGGCGACCAGGGAGTCGGTTTCTCTCTGACACTCACTGTACACTGCGCGCAGCTGTTATCTTTCCGGCCAAGTGTGCTTACTTCTCCGAGCTGTGTACCTGTGTATGGATAGGAAATGTGAATGCCTCCACGTGTGCACGTCGTGCTGTGCTGTCCTGTCTGGAGGATGTAACTGAATGTTTTTAACTGGCCGACTCACAGACGCAGGCTGTTTACAAAACGCCAGCTCCAAAGTCTGTAGTGTTCACGTCGGAACTTTTAGTGAGAGTGCCACTGAGCACCTGTTCTGTTTCCGGGGAGGTGAGACGTGGTCTCGTGCTTGTGAACTGGAGAGTTTAGTCATAATCCTTCCTGGCTTGTGTGAACAGCCTGCCCGCCTCGCTGGCCTTTGAAATGTGTGTTCCCTGTGGTAAACCGTCCACGTGTTTGTGACGAGTGCTCGTCATCATTGGTCCCTCCTAGCTCTCCACCCTGCCCAGTATTTGGAACGGCCAAGGATGTGCTTCGTCCTCTAACAGCGATCCGGCAAAGAGCTGGCCCGGCACGGTGACTGTGCACACCTCCTCTGTACTTCTGTAGTCCCCATAGAACGGTCTGTAATAAAGCAGCACGCTGGAATGTGCATCGAAGGGATGTAAAATCACAGTATTCCAAAGGCTGAAGTCCTGCTGTTTTGTTATAATGCCTGATCTACATCTTGAATAAAGTCTTAACATTTTTCTTTTAAGAAACATCTTTGTAACGTTGGAATTGGAAGGAAAGACATTTTTGTTTGTTAGTTTGCTATAGGGTGTGAATGCTCACTGGAGAGAGAGAAAGAGAGAGGGCAAGTGAGAAATCACCCTTTCTCCCCTAGAGATTTTGAGCATGCACACACACACATGCCTGGTGTTTTTCAAGCTGCTGGGCCCAGGACTTGAACCACACAGTTGGCCATGTGGGATCTAGCCACCTTAACCATCATGCCAAAGCTGGCCCAAGAAAAAATAATTTTTTAAAAAATGTGGAAGAAAAAAAATGTGGAAGGTAGCAAGGATGAGAAACAGACTGCTTAACCAGTAACACGCTTGGTCACTTGGCTTCGTGCCTACTGTACAGGATTACTGGGAAGAAAACAAATGAAATGACACCTGAGTGTTTGGAAAACTAGTTGATCACAGAAATATAAACCTGAAAGTATCACTGTTTCTCTTGCATTTTTTTTTTCTTTTTGCCATAAGGCATATGTGCTCGCCAGAGACAGAGAGAAACAGAGGGAGAGTGAGAAAGCATCGCCCCCACATACCCCCAGGAGGAATGGCCACGCTGCAATCTCTTCTCCTCCCTTTTAGTCAGCATCTTGGACACATATACTCAGGCGCCTGACCTGACTTTGAAGCCACCTGGTTCAGAACTCAAATTGCAGTCAGCCATGTGGAAGTCCAGTGCCTTAACCAACATACCACCTGCTGGGCCTGTTCGTTTTGCACCATTTAAAAAATATTTATTTATTTAACTCCATTTATTTTGCACCATTTAAAAAATAGTTATTTATTTAACTCCATTTGTTATTATTATTTTTTTTTTAATTTTACCAAAGAGAGACAGAGGGGGAGAGAAAGGGAAAGTGAGAAAGCAAGCCACTAGGTCCAGGACTCAAACCGTGGTCAGTCATGTGGGAATCCAGCGTCTTTAACCACCACTCCACCTGCCAAACTCTTGCATCTTTTTTAAGAGAGATTTTTTTTGCTATAGTTATATGCACTGATTGAGAGAAAGAAAGAGACAGAGAGAGAGAGACAGACAGACAGAAAGTGAGAAATCACCCCCTAGAGGGGATGGCCATACTGCAATCCCATGTCCTCCATTCTCTTCTCAGGATCTTGGGCATGCACACACACGCACACACACACACCTGGCATGAGTTTAAGCCACCGAGTCCAGGACTCAAACTGTGATCAACTACATGGGATCCCAGCGACATAGCCATTACACCAACTGCTGGTCCCCCAGTGGGAGTTTTAAGCTTCTGGGTCTGGGACTTGAACTGTGGTCAGCCATATGGGAGTCCAATGACATAACTACTACACCATCTGCTGGTCCCTTGTTTTGCATTTTTAAAGAACATCAGAGGAAACCGTAAAGCTGTGACTATCAAGCAGTTCAGTGGTGGGCAGTTTTAATTCTGCAGTCAGACCTGTGATCCATCACTTTCCTTCTCTGAGTGCTTCTTCATCCGCCTGTGGGGAAGCACCCACTCAGACCCGGTGCTGCTTGTGCAGGGTGGGACTACTATGGTGGTAGGGATGCCCTTAACCCTACTGCAGTCCTTGCCTTTAAAATGTGAATGGGTACATTCGGGCGTCACTGGGGAGTGACAAAGACCCGGAAACTCAAAATTTGAAACGTCGAAACCAAACACAGGTCCATTTCTCTTGCTTTTATACTCTTTTATAGTCCCATATTCTACATGCATTCTTTTTCTTCTATTCTTTACCAGAAGGCAAATGCACTTGCCAGAAAGAGAGACAGAGAAAGAAAGCACCTCCCATGAGAGATGGTCTTAGGGTTTTGAGCATCCACATGCCTGGGGTGTTTCTCAAGACGCTGGGATAGGGACTCAACCAGGCAGTTGGCCATGTGGGATCCGGCCACCTTAACCACCGCCCAGAGGCTGGCCCCTAATGAGTATACATACAAACAAACAGCAGGAAAAGTGGCAGATTCAGAGTACGAAAGCAAGAAGAGATGGGGGAAAAGGCTACAAATCCTATCACTGAGCCACGTCCAGTGTCGATAGAACTGAGATCGACCAGGCTAAGAGTTGACAGTAACAGGGAGACAAAGCGACTACAATTTAAAAGCTGAATTGGTATAGTATTGCAGAGAAGTATTTACTATTTATGGTACTAGATTACAGTCACTTTCCTGATCAATTTAGATTATGAACATTCCTATGTCGTTAGAAGACAGAGCTTCTGCCATCTCAGAAGTGTCATGAAACGAAAGTGCATCAAAACAGAGTGCCAGCTCACGGTTCAGGCTCCCCCTTCATCGCAAAGAAAATGTCTGTTCTTTATTAATTAATTTATCCCATAAACAGACACACACTTGGCCTTTAGGATTAGACCATTCTATTGTTATGCATTTTTCTTCTAATGAATACACACTAGTTTCAAGGAATGCCCCCAATAATCCCAGCCTGATGTGCCACAGAACTTCAATTTGGTTATTCTTATCATATCCACTACTGAGTTGAAGGATTTGCAACAGTAATTCCTCCATTTTATTTAATAATGGTTTTCAACCAGGCAAAGTGCTCTGTTGCTTGAAAATGCTTCCCAGACAATATTTTCTTTTTTTTTTTTTTTTGGAGAGGTTTTTGCTATAGGGCGTGTGCGCTCGCCAGACAGAGACAGAGAGACAGAAAGCGAGAAATCACACCCCCAGGGGGGATGGCCATGCCGCAATCCCTCCCCTCCATCCTCCTCTTGGGATCTTGGGCATGAACGCACACATGCCCGGCGTGAGTTTAAGCCACCGGGTCCAGGACTTGAACCCCAGTCAACTACATGGGAGTCCAGTGACATAGCCATTACACTAACTGCTGGTCTCGATTCCCAGACAATTTTGAGCAGAGAGCTGAGAACCACTGGATGATAATCACTCAAATGATTGAAATTATTTTTTCCCTCTTAGTTTCTATAATATATTTTGAAAAATTCTGAGAAAAGTTTATCATTACAAATGAAAATATGATATCTGAAGTGGATAAAGTAAGTAACTTACCCTGCAAACGAGGTGGTCAGTGTGTCGCCCTCCCACCCTCACCTCTGACTCTGCTCACAGTGACTATTTTTTTGCTCTACTTGAACCTGTTAACATAACTAAGTGGGCCAGGGTGGGTTCCAGATCTAAGAACAACCAATCCCTACACTGGATGGTGACACCAATGAGACAGGGAAGAAAGGGTAGAAAGGGAAGCTTGCCCAGGTGGAGTCTCTTTGCAGTTAGAGACTAGACAGGAGGTGAAGGCTGTGATGTAGAAAAGAACAGAGTCTCGGGACCAGCAGATGGCATAATGGCTATGTCACTGGACTCCCACATAGTTGACTACGGTTCGAGTCCCAGACCCGGTGGCTCAAAATTTATGCTGGATTTGTGTGCATGCATGGCCAAGATCCCATGAGGAGAATGGGGAAGGGACTGCAGTGTGGCCATTCCTCCAGGAGATGATTTCTTGCTTTCTTTCTGTCTCTCTGGTGAGCACATGTGCCCTATAGCAAGAATCTCTAAAAAAAGAAAAAGAAAGGAATAAAGGATCTCAAAGGTGCAATTGTGAGGGAACAGAAGCTATAAGGAAGCAAAGCTGGGCACTAGAGATGGTGATGACAATGGTGCCACTGTGAAAAGAACTGAGTCACATATATGACAGAGCCTAAAGAGCTGCCATCTCCCACAGAGCGCTGCCATCCAATTCCCGCCCTTTCTGAGATGGAGGGGTGACTTCTGGGTGGTAGCCGGGACTGGGAGGTCAACTGAGTTCCCAAGCAGTAACCTTCAAACAAGGTCACACTGCTTGAGCTATCAGGTTAGCTTTAGAGTCTTCTTATGTTTGTCCTCAAGTCCAAATTCCTTACAACTAAACAAGTCTAACTGGAACAACTAGTTAAGCTACTACCATTTGTTTAAAATATTACACATTTTTAAGCTTCGATTTCTCTGGCCAAATTTGGGAATGTTTAATCCAGTACGTTTTAAAACTTCCATAAACTTAATGTTGGTACTGTATGTTTACATATCCGATGGAAGGTACAATTTACATAAAGTTTCATACTCACTCATTTTTGCAAAGACATGTACACAAAGACACATAATCACTGTGAAACTGTGAAACTGCAGGCCTATACTTTCAGGTTCGTTCGATCGTGGTACTTCTGGTAAGGGTCATCAGCGTACCAGTTTCGCCTCTTCCAGAAAGATGTTGTCATTTTATCTAAGAGCTTGCTCTGGGTTTTATTGCAGAACACAAATTCCCTCAAGCGTTTTTTTCTTGCGTTGTCCTTTTTCCATAATTTTTTCTTATAACCAGCCTGTTAGAAAACATTACACAGATATTTCAGCCTATTATGTAGGAAACAACAGAAATCTTCAAACGTATGGCTTATAGGCCCAATGGGAACAAAAACGTGACTTCCATGGGGCCTGGAGTTTCTTTTTTTTTTTTTTTAACTTTTTTAGGTTTTTGCCATAGGGTGCGTGTGCTCACCAGAGAGAGGGAAAGTGAGAAATCATTCCCTAGGGGGGATGGCCATACCACAGTCCTGTCTCCTCCATTTGTGTCTTGGGATTTTGGACATGCACACACACGTACCCAACATGATATTCAAGCCATTCAGTCTGGGGCTCAAACTACAGTCGGCCATGTGGGTGTCCAACACCTTAACCACTATGCCACCTATGGGCCCTACGGCCCTTCTTTTAGAAAGATGATTCTCAATGGCAGATAGATAGAGGAAGCATGTGGAGTTTGAAAAATTAATATCAATAAATGACTTTATATTCTGTAAACAGAAGATATAAATTAGTGGAAAATAGCTAAGTAATAAATCAGTATGGCGGGGGGAAAAAAAGATAATGATACAGAATTATAACAGCTCATTTTATATGCATTATGTTAGCACTTCAGTAATCTTTAACAATTTACTATCATACTCATTTAAATTTGTTTTTAAAGAACAGCCAATGATTAGAGAAATTGGCAAATTTCTCTAGAGCTAAGGGCAAATAAGGATTGCTAATGTAATGGCGTAATGGCTACGTCGCTGGACTCCCATGTAGTCGACTGCGGTTCAAGTCCCAGACCTGGTGGCTTAAACTCACACTAGGCCTGTGTGCGTACATGCCCAAGATCCTGAGAGAAGAATGGAGGAGAAGGGATTGTGGGGTGGCCATCCCCCCTCTCGCTTTCTGTCTCTCTGTCTGTCTCTGTCTTTCTGGAGAGCACACACACCCTATAGCAAAAACCTCTCCCCCCCAAAAAAAAAAAAACAAAAAAAGGAAAGATAGTGCAATGTAGTGGTTAACATTTTTTTAATATATATATACACATCAGTATAAATTAACCTGCCAGATTTTTTTGTTTTCCTCTTAAAATAAGATCTTATCAAGCAGGCCATTCTGCACGTGGTATACTTTTTGGGGCTCTGAGCTGGGGCTGGGTAATTATACTGGAGAGTTTGACTAGGTCCTTTTTAGTAACATAGGGTTTCCAGAGCCGATAAAAGTTGCAGCAAGACAAATCAAAGAAAATTGCCTATTTTAGTTTATCAAGGGCCACACAAGGACCTCGAACTAACTGGAATAACTAAGGTGAGGAAATGTTTTCAGTGGTCCAAAATTCACAAAACTGAGAACTATGATAACTTAAGTAGCTCAGCACCAGAGCTTTGGGCTGGTATTGGAAATTAGCACAGTGTGGTGTGATAAAGAGTTGAAAATTTCAATAAATGCCATACTTTATCAGCAAAATTAGGACTGTTTATAAGATAGGGGCTAATTCCTATGTCTTTCAGGCAGTGAGAAGGCCTACCAACAACTTCATTTTTACAGGAAACTTTTTTTTTTTTTCATAGAAAGGGTCTCACTGTCTTGATCCTCCTTCCTCAGCCTCCTAAGTGGCTGGGACTATAGAAGTGTATTACACCACGTCCAGTGGAGAACCAAATTTTGATTTTTAAAGCATTGTTAGCTTCCAAGAAGTAAAAGGGAATTAGGATTTGAACAGTTATTGAAACACAAAAGTTCTGCAAAACTGTGGTCATAATTTGCTTTCTAGTCATCAGCTACTTTGCTTCCTTGAATAAGGCCATGCATGGAAAAGCCCATATTTCTGCTCAAGGTACACTGTGGGAGAGGGCAGAGCAAGAGTAAGCGTCCAGGGTTAGCCTGAGGGCTGTGCTCCCTGACCAGTCATCATTCGAGATGGCTGCCAATCACACGCAGCAACAGAAGGAAAGACTTGGAAATTAACCTCTCCCCCCCAAAAAAAAAAAAACAAAAAAAGGAAAGATAGTGCAATGTAGTGGTTAACATTTTTTTAATATATATATACACATCAGTATAAATTAACCTGCCAGATTTTTTTGTTTTCCTCTTAAAATAAGATCTTATCAAGCAGGCCATTCTGCACGTGGTATACTTTTTGGGGCTCTGAGCTGGGGCTGGGTAATTATACTGGAGAGTTTGACTAGGTCCTTTTTAGTAACATAGGGTTTCCAGAGCCGATAAAAGTTGCAGCAAGACAAATCAAAGAAAATTGCCTATTTTAGTTTATCAAGGGCCACACAAGGACCTCGAACTAACTGGAATAACTAAGGTGAGGAAATGTTTTCAGTGGTCCAAAATTCACAAAACTGAGAACTATGATAACTTAAGTAGCTCAGCACCAGAGCTTTGGGCTGGTATTGGAAATTAGCACAGTGTGGTGTGATAAAGAGTTGAAAATTTCAATAAATGCCATACTTTATCAGCAAAATTAGGACTGTTTATAAGATAGGGGCTAATTCCTATGTCTTTCAGGCAGTGAGAAGGCCTACCAACAACTTCATTTTTACAGGAAACTTTTTTTTTTTTTCATAGAAAGGGTCTCACTGTCTTGATCCTCCTTCCTCAGCCTCCTAAGTGGCTGGGACTATAGAAGTGTATTACACCACGTCCAGTGGAGAACCAAATTTTGATTTTTAAAGCATTGTTAGCTTCCAAGAAGTAAAAGGGAATTAGGATTTGAACAGTTATTGAAACACAAAAGTTCTGCAAAACTGTGGTCATAATTTGCTTTCTAGTCATCAGCTACTTTGCTTCCTTGAATAAGGCCATGCATGGAAAAGCCCATATTTCTGCTCAAGGTACACTGTGGGAGAGGGCAGAGCAAGAGTAAGCGTCCAGGGTTAGCCTGAGGGCTGTGCTCCCTGACCAGTCATCATTCGAGATGGCTGCCAATCACACGCAGCAACAGAAGGAAAGACTTGGAAATTAAGTCACCTGGACGACCTATCCCAGGCAGGCGGAAATGCTCTTCAGTCTGCAAACTGGAGCCAGGTGGCTAAGTCTGCGCTGCTGTAACACAGCCTCCAAATAGGCTGTCAAACTTACAGGGTTCCAAAGGGCTTCTGGTAATCACTAGGTAAGCTGGACATGGTAGAAGACCTAAGGTCATGCTGTCCTCCAGTGAAGACTTCTGCCACCATGTTAATACCTCATGAATGCTTACACGCTTTCTTCACAGGGATGCACTCACACCCAAAGACGCCTGCCAGGCTGGTATGCACAACCCTGTAATGGCTACTGGTAAGGTGGGGGGAGATATGGCAATGGACAGGCAGACTGATTTCTGCTTCATTTCAATCTGCTCGTGTTCCGTTTTCGGCCAGTAACAGTGTGAAGACTCACCTTTCTCCTTAGCCAAAGGCCAGAATGAAGCCGAAGAAACCTGTAGATGACAGCCTTCACAGTCTTCCTCTTGCCTTTTCGTGTACTGACGTAAGTTACAGTTCTGACTGGGGGCAGCTTCAGGACATCCGGAAGCAAGGGTGCCACTCTAAAAGACAGTTTAAAAATTTAACTCAGCAACTGGACTGATTAAAGGACAAAGTCCACTTTTATACCTAGAAATGAAGGAAGCTGGTACTCCACTGGAATGGAACCTTTTTATTTATTTTTAATTAATTAATTAATTATTTTATTTATTTATTTTTTGGAAAGGCTTTGCTATACGGTGCGTTTGTCAGAAAGACAGAGAGAGACAGAGAGACAGAAAGCGAGAAATCACCTCCCAGGGGGGATGGCCATGCCACAATCCCTTCTCCATTCTCCTCTCGGGATCTTAGGTGAGCACACACACGTGCCCAGTGTTGAGTTTAAGCCACCAGGTCCAGGACTCGAACCGTGGTCGACTACATGGGAGTCCAGCGACATAGCCATTACGTTAACTGCTGGTACCAGAAAATTTATTTTTTTTTAAAGTTTGTCATGGGACATATGAGTTCACCAGGGGTAGGGGTGGGAGGAAAAAACAGAGAGAGAGAGATCACCGCCCCATGGGATGGCCAAACCACAATCCCTTTTCCATTCTGCTCTTAGGGTTTCGAGCACATACATAACATATGTTCAGCATGTTTTTCAGGCCTCCTGGGTCCAGGACTTGAACTGCAGGGTAGGCCATGTGGGATCCAGCACCTTAACTACCACGTCACCTGCTGGCCTGGACCTTCTTTTTTTATTTTTTAATTTTTTTTGCAATAGGGCGTGTGCACTCACCAGACAGAGAGAGACAGAAAGCGAGAAATCACCCCCTGGGGGGATGGTCACACCACAATCCCTTCTCCTCCATTCTCCTTTCGGGATCTTGGGCATGCACGCACATGCACCTGGCGTGAGTTTTTTTTGGAGAGATTTTCGCTATAGGGCGCGTGCGCTCGCCAGCCAGCCAGAGAGAGACATAGAGACAGAAAGCGAGAAATCACCCCCCAGGGGGGATGGTCATGCCGCAATCCCTTCTCCTCCATTCTCCTCTCGGGATCTTGGGTACGCACGCACACGCGCCCGACGTGAATTTTTAAGCCACCAAGTCCAGGACGTGAATCGTGGTCTACTACATGGGAGTCCAGCGACATAGCCATCACGCTAACTGCTGGTCCCTGGCCTGGAGCTTTTATATGCAATATTACTTCAAATGATTCATGACACTATTATCACCAACCTGGAAGCTTCTAAAATCCATCCCCTTTGATCTCCATGGAAGAACTAGTCCTGCATGTTTTAGTTATCTGCTACCAGAATGTAACCTCCTTGTGGACTTAACCTTGTTTTTTTTTTTGAGTCCTTTCTGCCAAGCATATTCCTGGGCACCCAAGGGTGTTTAGCTGAACATTTTCTGACTGAATGAACAACACACACAGCCCAGCCTTATAAGCTGCACATCCTGTTCACCTCCACTGTGGCGGACAGACTCCATCTAAGGAGCCATGCACACATCCGAAGTGTGCTTTCTTTAGCAGTTACTGCTGCTGGCATCTAGGAATATGGTGTTTAATCATGTTCTCCCATTCGATCAGTTCATTTAACCTATATGAGGGGACTTCAAAATGCTTACAGAAAACATGGAATTAGGCACAGACTCTGTGGTGCAGCCAGTAGCATACTGGACTGCAGAGCTGGAAGCCACATGCTGACCCTGGTTTGAATCCCTGGCCCTGCTGGTTTGAAAACATTTCCCAGGTTTCTTAGACTGAAGGACTGGAGGAAGGGGATCACAGTGTGACAAAGCCCCATGGAGACTTGTGTATGCATGTGTGCTCTACCATAAATTTAAAAATAAATTTTAATAGAATTAAAATACAAATTAATTTTGTTGTAAAAAATGAAATTCAGGCATAGTTTTTACATAATATGCATTTTCCCTAGAACTTCCTGAAAACTCCTAATACAGTAAACTGCTGGTAGGCAAAAACTATCATCTACTTAAGTCTTCACAGATATGAATATATTAGAAACTCTGTCTAAGCACCCTGTTTATGAAACACACTCTACCTGTTAAGGATCATTGCCGTATGGCCACGTGTCAGGTCTTGAAGAGCCGTGAGAAATCTCGGAGCAGAGGAGACAACTGGTGTCTGAATGTGACTGAGATGTCTGGTGGACAGTGCAGAAGACAGACAGGCATTCTGGGCACAATTTCGATAGGCTGAAGAAGCCAAAATACTCAGGGGCCGTAAGATTCCTGTAAAGACAGAAGCATATGTATTTTGAAAACTCCAGAATATGCATTCAGATACTTAAAATTACGTATCAAGGTGACCAAGTGTTAGGCTCTACGTCCTGTACGAGAACCACGATATGTATCACATCAGTTATATAAAGGAGTGCGTCAGGACCATTCCCTATGAAGGTGCTTTCTCCTCTCCCACTGTCTCTCTGGCAAGCCCATATACCCTCTAACATAAAGGAAATTGCCATTCCCCAGATCTCATACTCAGGTGGGACAGGAGTCCCCCACACAGTGCAATGGCAGGTCAGACACAAAAGCTTGAGCCTTCCTGGAAAGACAAACGAATAGTAAGAGGACTCAGGAAGAGAGCAGAAGAGACACTTGAGTTCTCTCCCAGAAAATGAGCAAGACTTTTGGGAGGAGGGACACATTTCAGGCATAAGCAAAGGCATGGCAGCTGAAACAAACACATATCTGGGTCGGGGACCAGTCCTGACAGAGGCTGGGCACTGCCTGTCTGACCGCATCAGGGCTGCCTGCAGAGCAGCTGTGGGAAATGAGGCCGGGCCGTCAGAAGGCGGCCGTCAGAGGGCTCAGACGTGTGGGCTGGATGCAGTGCCCTCTGCGATCCCGCCCACCACGGCCAGGCAGACAGTTCATGGCTGTAGATTAGAAGCACGCAGGGGACTCTGATCCACTCATAAACTCTGATACAGGACTCAGGAAAGTTGTACAGGATGATGGAAATGTCCAAAAACCAGAGTATGACAATGGTTACAAAACTGGGTAAATTTACTAAAATTCATCACATTTTCACACAGAGCGGGTAATGGTATGGTGTATAAATTACACTTCAACGTGGGTGGCTTAAAGCGGTGTTCCATCTGAGTGACGCTCAGCCAGGACTAGACCATGGCCCCGGTGTCCGCTGCACTGACTTCACCTCGTGGATGAGGGCAGCACGGCACGGAAGTGCGAAGATCTGAATCCAGCTGTTGGGATCTCACACTCGCTCTCTTACCTACCAGCTGTTTAACCACCTTCCTCTCTGTGCCTAAGTCTCCTCAACTCTAGCTGGGTAACTATGGAAAGATAATGAGAATCAAATGAGGTAAGGGGCCAGCAGGTGGCTTGGTGGTTGGGGGTGCTAGACTCCCACATGCCGACCACTGTTCAAGTCCCGCACCTGGTGGCTTGCTTTCTCACTTTCTGACCCTCTCTGGACAAATTTAAGTAAATAAATAAATTTTTTAAATGAGGTAAAACATGTGAAGTACTTAGAAGAATGCTTGACAAAGAAAATATTTCATGAATGCTAACAGCAGACAACAAAGGAGAGCTGAGGAATGCTCAGCAGAGGTAGTAGGATGAAGACTTAAAACCTTTAGGTTTGTTGGGCCCAGCAGGTAGCATGGTAAAGATGCTGGAGTCCCACATGGCTGACCCTGGTTTGAGTCCTGGACTTGGCCACTTACTTTCTCCCTTTCTCCCTCTCTCATTTCATCTCTCTCTGGTCAAATTAAAATAAATAAATAAATGGGTAAATAAAGTTAAATCAAATAATTCTTAAAAAAAAAAGGGGGGGGGGCAGCAGGTGGCGTGGTGGTTAAGGGCACTGGACTCCCACATGGCCAACCATGGTTCAAGTTCCAGACCTGATGGCTTGCTTTCTCGCTTTCTCTCTCTCTCTCTCTCTCTCTCCCTCCCCACTTCTCTGGTCAAATTAAAATAAAAAATAAAGTTAAATAGAATAATTACTTTTAGAAAACAAACAAACAAACAAATAACCCTGGGACAAGTAGTTGGCATAATGGCTATGTTGCTGGACTCCTATGTAGTTGACCGCGGTTCAAGTCCTGGACTCGGTAGCTTAAAATCATGCCGGACGCGTGTGCGTGCATGCCCAAGATCACGAGAAGAGAAAGGAGAAGAGACTGCCGCATGGCCATCCCCCTGGGGGGTGATTTCTCGCTTTCTGTCTCTATGTCTCTCTCTGTCTGTCTGGCAAGCGCACGCGCCCTATAGCGAAAACCTCTCCAAAAAAAAAAAGATAATTTTCAGGGTAGCTTTGTGGTACACTGTTAGCATGGTACTTGAGAAGCTGGATCCCACGTGGTGATTGCAGTTCCAGTCCTTGGCCCATCTAGCCTGAAACATGCCAGGCACACGTGCAAGTGACCAAGACCCAATGGGTAGGACAACTGGAGGGAAGGGATAGTGGTGTGACCAGAACCTGAAGAGGGTACTCATCTCTCTCTCTCATATACACATCCATGTGCTCTATCATGGAAAAAAAAATAAGATTTTTCAAGGTGAAAAGGGTAGTATAAGCACTAGTGAGTTAAATGTCATCCAAGATTCAGTGACAGTGCCCCTTACAACAGGCTCTGGAAATCAACTTCTCTACTCAATGTGTGATTTCAAGCTTCCACATATAAACAATTTATATCTCAAAAAACCTGAAAAAATTTACAGATGTGATTACTAGCTAGGGAGTAATCTTTTAAGATTAAATGAATTGAAGAGGTTGGCTACAGACATGAAAATGTCCCAATTTTCATAGGTCATCAGCTCTTTCTTTTTCTAAAATAAAAATTATTTAGTTTTTTATTATATATATGTATGTTTTTAACTTGACCCAAGAGGTCATTAGCTCTAAGTATGTTTCAGTTAAAAACAAAATACCTTTCAGAAATTCTTGGAAACTACCCCTCAATCAAGTAAGCAGATGGTCTAGAACATATAAATGAGTAAACTATAAATACATTTGGGACCAGCAGATGGCATAATGGCTACATCGCTGGATTCCCATGTAGGTGACCGTGGTTCAAGTCCCAGACTCACACTGGGCGCATGGGTGTGCGTGTCTAAGATCCCAGGAAAATGGAGAAGGGATTACGGTGTGGTCATCCCCCAGGGAGGTGATTTCTCACCTTCTGTCTCTCTTTCTGGCGATTGCCTGCACCCTATAGCAAAAACCTCCCCCCAAAAAAAATCTATAGAAAAAAAAAATGGACTTGATTAATAAGTGGGAAGATCATGGCTAAAAATAAAGTCAACTAGGTGTCAGTTATTCCCTAAAAGTAACTGTTTTGTTTTGTTTAAGTACAAACACTAGCCTGGGGAACCAATGGATTGTCCCAGACACAGTGTACCCCGATTTTGGAAGGCACCTGGAAAAAGTTTCCTTTTATTTTAAGGAAACACAGAAACATGAGCAGATAGCATTGGGTTGTCAGAAACTCATGATGTGTTTGTCTATGCAGAAATGCATCATGACTTTCCAGACGACCCAATAGTTGATTTCTTCCATGAGTAAGAAACAGAGAAATACAGTACCCCGAGAAGGTCTTGATGTTACGATTCACCCTGCCCCGAGCTTCAGCCAGCCCGGATCATGGGCACATGTGTGCTAGGTGTACTCAGGGAGGTCTCTGAACGCAAGGACCTTCCCATGTGGGTCAGCCTTGCAGACCAAAGCGTTTATCCTGGACCACCATCCAGCTCCTAGCAGTTTTTAAGCTCTTTTGATCTCATACCCTCTAAAAGAATTTTTTTTAATTATGTATCCTTTCACAAATTTGTAACATCTTAAGTATGAAATAGTTTAAATTGTTAAAAAGGATAAAAACTTCCAGGACATCCAAAATACATTTAGAAATAAGCTATTGCAGGACCATCAGATGGCATAATGGCTATGCACTGGACTCACATGTAGTTGACCATGGTTCGCGTCCCGGACCCGGTAGCTTAAACTAACACTGGACTTGTGTGTGCCCAGGATCCTGAGAGGAGAATGGAGGAAAAGGGACTGCGGTGTGGTCATTCCCCCCTCCGGGGGGTGATTTCGCGCTTTCTGTCTCTCTTTCTGGTGAGTACATACACAGTATAGCTAAAACCTCTCAAAAAAAGAAAAGAAAGAGGGAACCAGCAGGTAGCGTAATGGCTATGTTGCTGGGCTCCCACGTAGTCAACCGCGGTTCGTGTCCTAAACCCGGGGGCTTAAAACTCACGCCGTGTGCATGCGTGCCCAAGCTCCCGAGAGGAGAATGGAGGAAAAGGGACTGCGGTGTGGTCATTCCCCCCTCCGGGGGGTGATTTCGCGCCTTCTTTCTCTCTTTCTGGTGAGTACATACACAGTATAGCTAAAACCTCTCAAAAAAAGAAAAGAAAGAAAGAAACTATCCTACCAGCTGGTGGTGTTTTGGTGGCTGGATCTCACGTGGCCAACCGCACAATTTGAGTCCTGGACCTGGTAGCAAAGAAACATGCCAGGCACATGTGCATGCATGCCCAAAATCCCAAAAGGAAGGTGAAGTGGAGCAAGGACTGTGGCGAAGCCATCCCCCCATGGTGGGGCATACGTTCTCACTAATCCCCCTTCTCTGTCTCTCTCCATGAACACACATACTCTCTGGAAATTAAGAAAAAACAAAACATCGAGACCAGCGTAATGGTTGTGTCACTAGACTCCCATGTAGTCGACCACAATTTGAACCCTGGACCCAGGGGCTTAAACTCATGCTGGGTGTGTGTGCTTGTGTACCCAAAAAAATCCCAAGAGGAGAATGGAAAAGGGATTGCAGCATGGCTGTCTCCCCCCGGGGAGCGATCTCTCACTCTCTCTCTGGTGAGCAAAAATCTCTCTCTCTAAAAAAAACAAAACAAAACAAAACAAAAATACCATTTAGTGAGAAAGCAACCCTAGGAAGGGAAGGCCATGCCACAGTCCCTTCTCCTCCATTCTCCTCTTGAGATTTTGGGCATGCATGCACACATGCACAGCATCTTTTTCAAGCTACCAGGTCTGGGTCTGTGCAGTTGGCTGTGTGGGATCTAGCTGCCTTAACGTTATTCTGTCCTTTACATTATTCTAGCTGAAAATACATTATAGAATACATGGGGGAACCAGCAGTTAACATAATGGCTATGCCGGCAGACTCCCATGTAGTCGACCCTGGTTTGCGTCCTAGACCTGGTGGCTTAAAACTCATGCCGGGCACATGTGTGTGTGTGTGCCCCAGATCCTGAGAGGAGAATGGAGAAGGGACTGCGGCGTGGTCATCCCCCTGGGGGGTGTTTTCTCGCTTTCTGTCTCTCTGTCTCTGTCTCTCTTTCTGGTGAGTGTACGCGCCCTACATGAAGTCAACTGATTTTGTACATCATTGCCCCCAAATGCCCACCAAAACAGAGAAATATGGAATAATCAGATAAAAGAATATAACACACAATGAAAAACATTATGGTGGGCCAGCTGACAGTGTGGTGCTTAAGGTAGCTGGATCCCAGGAGGCTGACTGCATGGTTTAAGTCCTAAACCTGGTGGCTTGAAACACATGCTGGGCGGGGCTGGCAGGTGGTATGGTAGTTAAGGGTGCTCGATTCCCATATGGCTGACTGCAGTTCAAGTCCTGGACCTGGAAGCTTGCTTTCTCATGTTCCCTTTCTCTCTCTGTTTCTCTCTGGTTAAATGTAAAATACAATGATAACAAATAGAATTAAATAAATAATTTTAAAAAATTAAAACATGCTAGACGCTAGGATCCACAGTTGGACAATGGTTATGCTGTTGGACTCCCACATAGTTGACTGTGGTTTGAGTCTCAGCAGCTTAAAAAACCTTACACTGAGTGTACATGCATGCCCAAAATCCCAAGAGGAGGGTGGAGAAGGGACTGTGGTGTGGTCAACCCCAGGGAGGTGCTTCCACTCTCTCCCTCCATCAAGCATATCTCCATGCCCTTTGGAAAACTTTGAAAGAAAAAACATTATAGCTACAGGCAAAATGTAAAATAAAAGCAGTAGTATGCTAAAAAGTACATACTATATGCTCCCATTCTTGTTAAGTTCAAAAACAAGCAAAGCTAAACATGTTATTGAAAGATACAATACAGACACTAGAATTATTACAGGAAAAATAAATCAGCTAATAATCATAAAAATTAGGACACTGATTGTATTTGGGGGAAGTAAAAATTTTCATTGGGGAGATGAATAGATTCCTGACAAGGGATTTCTGTTGGTGCCCTGTCTTGACCTGGGTGTTAGTTACACAGATGTTCGCTTTAGAAAATTAAAAGATGCATGTATATACATATGAAATTTTGCATATACATATGAAACCCCCACATAAAAGGGTCTTCTCACAGAAAAATGTAAACCATTACTTTTTCCTGATCTTATTATTTCTAATTTTCTCCCACAGAATTTACACTATAGGGCACATGCACTCACTGGAGAGAGAGAATGCGAGAAATTACCGGGAGGCTGCAATCCCTTCTCTTCTGCTCTCTCAGGATCTTGGGCACATACCCACAAGCGCCCAGCGTGTTTCAAGCCTCTAGGTCTGGGTCTCAAAGCAGTCATGTGAGAGTCCAACAACGTAACCATTACGCCATCGGCTGGTTCCCCTAATACATTTTATATGAAAGTAATGTATTGACCAATGTATCATATTTGAACCACTTTTAACTTCTGCAACAAGTAAGAGCCTGAAGGCCACTTAATTTAGTTGCTTTCACTCCTGCTACTCTTCAGTCCAGAAATCTCTGGCTCGCCCTGTGCCAGAGGCTGTAGTTGTAAATTAGCCAGTCCCCAATTCATATTGTGTCAATCTCAGATCCTCAAGCAACTCTGAACCCGGTCATCTGCAAGACTGTTCACGCGTGTGGACATATTTCACCCCCAATAGACGGTATTACTTCCATTTTATAGCTACATAATCTCAAGTTCGGAGAAATAAATAGCTCTCAAGGTCAAGGGCTGTGAGTGGCAGGTGCCAGCCTCTAAATGACAGAGTCCCATGAGATTATTTTAGGTCTCCCGCGTCCCCAGCTGCCCCAGTCTGTCCGGTCCGTTTTCTAGGAAAGGAGGAGACCGTCAGGAGGCGAAAAATGCCGGACCCCTCGGCCGGCGCGGGCATAAGTCGGGATCCAGTGCCGGCCACACCGCTCTCGAGATAATTCGGAGCAATCCTCTGGTCTCGAATAAGTGACCCTTTTTTCCTCCTGCCGTCTTCCAGTCTAGACGCCCACTCCATCCCGCGTCAGCTCTCCCTTCTGTGAAGGCATAACTTGAGCTTGCTGCTCCCTACTGACCTGAAGCTGCTCGCACAGCGCCAGCAAACACGGAGGCCGCCATCTTGCCACCCTCGCTACGGCGGCCGCATTGGGCCGAAAAACTCGCGAGCAGAAGGGACTAAAGGAAAAGCCACGGGGCGGGGTTGAAGCTCCGGGGAAGGGGAGGAGCCACAAAAAAACGGACATGGGCGTGGCCAACTCCACCTGTAAGGGCTATCTGCTGTATGCCAGTCTGTCGTTGCAGTAAACAGATACCTGCAGAGCGGTGTCTGGCATATGATAAACTCTCAAAAATCTTTATTGGACATGTAATTTTAATATTTATTTAAGGTACACAACATATTTGACACCATTTCTTTTTACTCTTTTTATTACATTTAGAGAGCATAGTAATTGTTATCCTTCCAAAACTGGAAGACATTAGGACGAGTGAATAGAAAAAAAATAACAATATTAATTTAAAAATTGCATAGTCGGGCCGGCATGTGGCATGGTGGTTAAAGGCGCTGGACTTCCACATGGGTACTCACAGTTCAAGTCCTGGACCTAGCGGTTGCTTTCTCACTTTCTCTCTCTCTGTCTCACTCTAGTCAAATTTAAAAAATAAAATATAATAACAATAATGATAAATAAAAAAACTGAATACCCACTATAACTGAATGTAAATATCCTAAGGATATTACATGCAAATGCACACACATACATATTGTTTTAAAATATCAATAACACTGTCATTTGGAAGAACAGCATCTCATCTATCCCAGAACGATTCTACATTCCTTATTTCATTCCTAAGAACTAGTGATGATGTACACATATTTTTGCTGATATTCCAACAGGACAAAAAAAACAAACAAAAAAACACAACAAAAATTTCTTTTCTCATTTTATTAAATAATTGTTTTATTTAACTTTATTTATTCATTTATTTATTTAAATTTGACCAGAGAGGACAGAGCGAGAAAGCGAGAGAGAGGGAAAGTGAGAAAGTAAGCTGCCAGGTCCAGTACTCAAACCACGGTCGGACATGTGGGAGTCCAGCGTCCTTAACTACCATGTCACCTGCCAGCCCATTATTTTACTTAAAAAAAAAAAAGAAGAGATAAAGTTATTTAACTTTATTTATTCATCTATTTCAATTTGACCAGAGAGGGACAGAATGAGTGATAGGAGAGAGAGAGAGAAAGAGAGAGAGAGAAAATGAGAAAACAAGCTGCCAGGTCTGGGACTCAAACTGTGGTCGGCCATGTGGGAGTCCAGAGCCCTTAACCACCACGCCACCTGCCAGCCCCCCAAAAAATCTCTTTTCTATCTTATTTGCAAAAGTCTCCTCTGTAAGAAACAACCAGATATATTCCATGCATATATAACATGCTTACTGATTGAAATGGGTAAGCGTCAAACAGCTGGTCTCTAGGATTTCACATCTAAGGGGACAGGACAGAATGTAAAAAAAGGCAGATAAATGACTCATTGGGCTAGTTCAAACTTAAGAAAGGTTTCTGGTTGGAGTGATCAGAGACGAGGATGCAGACTGTAAGACAGATCTTAAACACCGGGGAGGATTTTAAAGGAGGCAAGGCCATTCTAGGCATTCTTACGAATAGTAAGGGCTGGGGTAAAAAAAGGGAGCCAAGACAAAAACATGGTTTATTTAATTTTTTTTTTTTTTTGGAGAGGTTTTTGCTATAGGGCGCGTGTGCTCGCCAGACAGACAGAGAGACAGAGAGACAGAAAGCAGGAAATCACCCCCCTAGGGGGGATGGCCACACCACAATCCCTTCTCCTCCATTCTCCTCTCGGGATCTTGGGCATGCACGCACACGCGCCCAGCGTGAGTTTAAGCCTCCGGGTCCAGGACTTGAACCGTGGTCGACTACGTGGGAGTCCAGTGACATAGCCATTACGCTAACTGCTGGTCCCAAGGGATTTATTTAGAGTAGTGGTTCACATACTTTTTGGTCTCAGAGCCCTTTTACACTTTTTTTTAAAAAAGATTTACTTATTTTTATTTATTATCATTATTCTTCCATTTTAACCAGAGAGAGACAGACAGAGAAAAGGTGAGGAAGTAAGCCATCAGGGGTACATCCACAGTCTCTCCTGTCATGTAAGATATTCTCAGGTCCCAGAGATTAGGAGAACACGGACATCTTCTGTGGACCATTATTCTGCCTACTTTCTATCTAAACTATCTATCTCTCTACCTACCTACCTATCTATCATCTATTATCTCTCTCTCTATCTGTATATCATCTATTTACTTTTAATTCACTATAGGGCATATGCACTCGTCAGATATACAGCGAGAGAGAGAGAGAAAGTGAGAAAGCATCCTCTATGGGATATGACCGCACCACAATCCATTTCTCCTCCATGCTCCTCTTGGGATATTGGGCACACACACATACTTGGAATGATTTGCAAGCCAGCAGGACTGGGACTTGAACTACACAGTTGGTCATGTGGGATCTACCCTTATTATTATTATTATTTTTTTTTGGAGAGGTTTCTGCTATAGGGCACATGAGCTCACCAGAGAGACAGAGAGATAGAAAGTGAGAAATCACCCCCCAGAGGGGATGGCCACACCGCAATCCCTTCTCCTCCATCTCTCCATCCCATCAGGATTGTGGACATATATGCTGCCATATTTTTCAAGCTGCTAGGACATGAACCACTCTCAGCCATGTGGTATCAGACTCCCAGTACATAGTGCTTAGCCATTGTGTATGGGGCTGGCCTTAATTGTTTTTTTTTCCTAAGGTATTTGCCATAGGGTGTGTGTGCTCATTAGAGAGGAGGGAGACAGAGGGGAAGTAAGAAATCACACCTCCGTCCACCATCCTGATGGGATGGAGAGATGGAGGAAAAGGGTTTTGGTGTGACCACACTCCTGTGGGGGTGCTTTCTCTCTCTCTCTCTCTGGCTATTGCATGCGTCCTCTGGCAATAAAAAATAAAGTAATAGAGCATAAATGTACTACATGTTAAAATAATTGATTTTATGAAAAATAACTATTTCCAAAAAAAGTGTATTGTTTTATCTTTCTCTAAATCTCTTTAAGGTCTACCATAGTAAAAAATAATTTTTTTGAGAGGTTTTTGCTATAGGGCACATGCGCTCACCAGAAAGACAGAGAGACAGAGACAGAAAGCGAGAAATCACCCTCCAGAGGGGATGGCCATGACGCAATCCCTTCTCCTCCATTCTCCTCTTGGGATCATGGGCTCGCATGCACACATGCCTGGCGTGAGTTTAAGCCAACAGGTCTAGGACTTGAACCGCAGTCGACCACATGGGAGTCCAGCGGGACTTAGCCTTTACACTAACTGCTGGTTCCACACACATTTTGAATCATTCTTTAAGAATCTTTGAGATGGGGCCAGCCTATGGCCTGGTGGTTAAAGTGGCTGGATCCCACATAACCAAAAGCATGGCCGATGTCCCACACCCAGCAGCTTGAAAACCACACTTGGGAATGTGTGCATGTGTACCTGTGTGCCCCAAACTCCAAATGGGGTAGATGTGGAGAAGGGATAGAGGCATGACCATGTCCCACAGGAGATGCTTTCATGCTTTCCCTCTCTCTTTCTAGGAAGTGTATATGTCCTTTGAGAAAATTTAAAAAACAAAAACCTCTGAGATAGTTATTTTTTTTTTAAAGAATTACTTTTTATTTAACTTTATTTATCCATTTATCTAGTTTAATTTGACCGGAGAGGGACAAAGTGAGAGAGGGAGAGAGAGAGAGAAAGCAAGCTGCCAGGTCCAGGACTTGAACCATGGTCGGCCATGTAGGAGTCCAGTGCCCTTAACTATCACATCACCTGCTAGGCCCCTGAGACAGTTAATTCTTTTGACTCTCTGAGATATGGGGTGAATAAGTAGTGAAGAGTTTGAAAGACTGTTGTTGCCATTTTGATTTTCCACCAATGGTGGCCACTTTCAGTCCACGAATATCCAGTATGGTGGAAAAGTATACACTGAGTCGTGCATAAAGGCTCTTTGAATTGGCAGTGGGAGATACTGCACATTTTTTAAATTAGGGGAGTGATGCAATTTAATAGTTCTTTTTTTGGAGAGGTTTTTGCTCTAGGGTGAGTGCGCTCACCAGAAAGACAGAGACAGAAAGCGAGAAATCACCCCCCAGGGTGGATGGCTACATCACAATCCTTTCTCCTCCATTCTCCTCTTGGGATCTTGGGCATGCACACATATGTGCCCAGCATGAGTTCAAGCCACCAGGTCTGGGACTAGAACCGTGGTTGACAACGTGGGAGTCCAGCAACATAGCAATTATGCCAACTGCTGGTCCCAATAGTTCTTTCTTTAGAATTATTTTATCTAACTTGATTCATTTTTAATTTGACCAGAGAGGGACAGACAAGAGTGAGAGCAAGGAGAAAGTGAGAAAACAAACCGTCAGGTCTGGGACTTGAACCGTGCGTGGTTGGCCATGTGGGAGTCCAGTGTCCTTAACTATCATGATACCTGCTGCACCTCTCCCTTTTTTTTTTTTAGTGTAATAAGTTCTATTTTTTTGTTGTTTAGAATTATTTAACTTTTTTTTTTAAGAGTAATGTGATTTTAAACTTAAATTATTTTAGAGGACTCGTGATAGCATTTTAGTTTGTTTGGTTTTCTTTTTTAGAAGTTTTGGCCTTAGAGTACATGATGGGGGGGGTGTTAAAGAGAGAAAGAGACAGACAGACAGACAGAGGGAAAGTGAGAAATCACCCCGAAGCAGGATGACCACACCACAATCCCTTCTCTTCCATTCTCCTCCTGGGATCTTGGGCACTTGTGCACTGGCGCCTGGTGTGAGTTTCAAGCGATCAGGTTCGGGAGGCAAATCTTGGTCAGCCATGTGGGAGACCAGTGACATAACTGCTACACCAACTTCTGTCCCCCCATAGCATTTTTTAAAAGAATGATTTAATTTTATTTATTTATTATTATTCAGTTTGCTATACCAGAGAGAAGACAGCGAAAAAGAAAGAAGGAAAGTGAAAAAGCAAGCTGTCAGGTGTGAGATTGGAATTGGATTGGCCACTTGGGAGGCTAGTACCTTAACAACCACGCCACCTCTGGCCTCCTTGATAGAATTTTAGAAGGGGAAAAAAAAGTGAGGATTAAGGACATAGTAAATGAGGCATTAGGAAATATTGAAATTAATTTTGAGGTTTGAGATTTTGAAGCTAGTGAGATTGCTAAAGATGTTTAAGCCCAAGGTGAGGGTGTGACATACTGGGCTGGAGCAGAAAGAAAGTGCTCACAGGAATTAAGAAGTTCAAGGTCAAGTGGGTTAGTCATCACACTGGCATCACCTGGCATGCCAGCAGTGAGGAGACATCGGGAAACTGCAAGTCAGTTGCTAAAATTACTGGAGAAACTGGGAGACTGCTCTGGAGGCTGTTAAGTGATATAAAGTACAATGAAATTACTAAAGGACCCTAAAAAAGCATAGAACAAAGAGTTATTTTTTAAATAATTATTTCATTTTGTTAATTATTATTGGTTTTTAATTTGCTGTAGGGCACGGGCACTCATCAGAGAGTGAGAGAAAGTGAAGGAGGCAAGCCACCACGTCTGGGACTCAAACCGTGGTCAACCGTGTGCGAGTCCAGCGCCTTAACCACCAGCCACCTCTGGCCCCATAAGTATCTGATGTTTAGCTAATTTTCAAATCTATTTCTCCGTTGTACAAGTGGAGTAGCAGTAATGTCTACATGTCTAGACAGAATATCATAATGTAACAAAACTTCAAAGTACTTAGGAAACACAATATAAGACATACAAGTTAAAAGTGTCTTGTCGAATTGTAATCAGATACTATTATTAATACTAAAATGAAATATAATGCCACGGAGTGTTAACACTACATTCAATGTTTAACATGTGCATTTTGATGATAAACTCAGTGGAATCCTTTGTACGGTACTCCTTCACTGACTTCCTTATTTTCCAATCCACCCCCTAGACTGTGGCCAAAATGATCTTGCTAAAGTAAAAACTTGACAGAGAAAGCAGCGTATTTAATCCGGAAGGAGTGGAAGAATCCGAGTTCCTATCCTGCTCTGACACTTATTCATGGATTTCGGGCTCTGCACAACGGCCCCTCCGGCCTTCTTTCGCCCGGTCTCTAGCAATCAGAATGACCCAGAAGGGCCGTCAAACCACACAAACACGCGAACTCCAATGTTCACGCAGAGTTGGCCAAATCCTACGGAATATCCAGCTGACAGACACGGTTGAGCCCTCCTCTTGCCTTAATTTTCTGAAAAGTCACACCTGTCGTGTTTCCGCGCCGTCCAACACCGAATTTCAGAAGCCCTCCCTTGCGTCCCGTTTACCTAGTAACCCCAGCTTCAGGCAATGGACCAGGAGTCCGAGCGCGACCCGGAAGGAGAATCCGCCCTTCCCGCCTTTCTCCCACCAATTGTCTCCCGCTACTGTTTCCGCAGCCGGGGCGGGGCCCACCCCTCCGAGCAGCCGGGCTCGAGCTCGGACTCTGGCTCTGGCTCGGGAAAGGCGTTGCGCGTGCGCAGTGGCGTGGGCTGCCCTTCCTGTGCGCCCGGCGCGGAG
>NW_006205599.1:1533417-1545531 GCF_000334495.1 Tupaia belangeri chinensis
CCTTTCCGGCCCCCGCCGCGGCAGCTCCCGCGTACACCAGCAGTGCCGTCCACTCGGCCGAGATGCTCCGGGCCTGTCAGTTATCGGGCCTGACCACGGCTGCCCAGGTGAGCGCGGGGGCTCTGGAGAGAGTGCGCGCGAGGGAGCCGACGGAGGACAGCCAGCGGAAAACGGGGGAGGCTCTGGCGCTGCCTAGGCGTCAGGACAAAGGCGTGTCTTAGGGCCCTCCTCATCGTGAGAGTCCCGGGCGCACCCGTGAAGCGGTTCACCCTGCTGGGGTGACTTGAGGGTTATTGGGGAAGCGAGGTGGGGTGTGGAGTAGTAGCGGGGAGGCGGGCGCAGGCCAGGAGGCGCGGCTCCGGGGCGTGTCGTCCAATTAGCACTGCGCTCGGCCAGTCAGGGGCCAATCCTGGCTGCCGGCGTCCGGGTCGCCGGTTGAGCGCGTGATAGGTAGGTTTCCAGTGGTGAAGGTCAGGGGAGAGAACTACAATTCCCAGCAGGCCATGCGTGCCCGCGGCTTGTTGCATCTGTACTTGGGAGGTTCCAGTACTGCTCGAGTGTGTCCGCGTTTGAGGGGTCAAGGTTGTAATTATAGGAAAGGCACTACCTTTCTTTTCGTAGCAGAGAACACGTTCTCTGAGCTATTATTAGTGCAAACAAAAGCAAAATTTTTCGTTTGTGGGGCTCAGACTCCTGGTATTTGAGGGCGGACAGGAGTGACGACCTTGTGCTCATTTCTGAGAGTTACTGTAGGGATCCATGTCTCCAGAGGCTAGGACAACTTTGACCCACATTCAGGGAGCCTAGCCTGGACTCTCAGGTTTTTTGGTTTGTTTATTTTGCCTAATTACTAGTTACTTTCTAAAACAAAATAAACTACGATTTTCAGAAAATCAATATTTTGGCAAAGTGTATCACAATACAGATTCTGTGACTCCAGCAGAAACTGAACAGTGTCTCTAGACACAGCAAGTTAGAGATCATAAAAGTTAAGCCTTGTTTTTTCAAGTTTGCTTCTCTCCCTATTCATTGCTAGGGTAAGAGAAGCTTATTCTCTAGGAAAGTGGTACCTGTATTTTCTGTTGCTGTGCTACAAGTAGCACAAATTTAGCCATTTAAAACACCACCCCTTGATTATCTTACATTTACTGTAGGGTAAAAGTCTGGGCTTGAATGATCTGGAGTCTCTGCTCAACTTCATAGAAGGCTGCAATGAAAGTATTAGCCATGCAGTGTTGCACGTTTGGTTATGCAGATTGTTGGTAGATTTCAGTTCTGTGTAGCTGGAGGACTGAGATTCCTGTTTTCTTCCTGGCTCTTGCTTGCTACTGGTCTTAACTTCTAGAGGTTTCCTGCAGTTCCTAGTCATGTGGACCCAGAGAGACCTTTCATAATATGGATGTTTGCTCTTAAAGACCATCGTGAACTTATGTCTGTGACTTCAGAATCTCTCTTCCTTCCCTGTCTGATCTCTAGAGCCAGAGTTAAAAGGTTTATGTGATTAGTCCAGGCTTACCTGGATAACTTTACTTTGATTTAATTCAGAATTGATCTTTTGGAGTCCCAATTGGGAAATAAGAAAACTAATTAAAACTTCATTATAGGGGACAGACTAGTGCAGTGGTAAAATTAGATGCTTTGCCAGGCTGACCCATATGGGAAAGTTCCAGATTTGCCTTCAGAGACCCTTCTGAGTATCATGGTCCACACATGCCCATAATCTGGAATTTGCTGAGACTAGGGGTGGATTGCATCATTAAGACCTAATTGGGGGACCAGCAGTTGGCGTAATGGTTATGTTATACTCCCATGTAGTCGACTGTGGTTCGAGTCCTGGACCCAGTGGCTTAAACTCAAGCTGGGCGTGTGTGTGTGCGTTCCCAAAAATCCCAAGTGGAGAGTGGAGGAGAAGGGATTGTAGCAGGGCCATCCGCCTTGGGTGTGGGGGGGTGATTTCTCACTTTCTGTCTCTCTGTCTTTCTCTGTCTTTCTGGTGAGCGCATGAGCCCTATAGCATAAACCTCTCCGAAAAAGACCCAATTGGGAGAGCTGTCTCTGTCATTCATGGAAGAAGTTAGTAAACTTTAACAATGTTATTTTATTGTTATTAAAATTTTTTTCTTTTCTTTTTTAAGAGACTTTTGCTACAGGGCATGTGCACTCACCAGAAAGAGAGAGACAGACAGAAAGCAAGAAATCACCCCCAAGGGGGATGGCCATGCTCAATCTCTTCTCCTCCATTTTCCTCTCAGGATTTTGGGCACACATGCAAACACACCTGGCGTGAGTTTCAAGCCAGCAGGTCCAAGATTTGAACTGCGGTTGACTATGTGGGCGTCCAGTGATATAACCATTGTGTCATCTGCTGGTCCCAGCTTTAACAATTTTATAATAAAATATGAACCCTTTTCTAGCTCTCAACCAAGATTTCTGAAATTGCTGTCTTGTAAGATTCATTAGTTTAGTCTCACAATCCCCTCTGTTTTTGTATAGCATTTGACATTGTAACTTTGTAAAACTGCACTTTTGGTGTCTCTCATCTAGTATTGTGGGTTCTATCTTGACAGCCTTCTCTCGTTTTACTTTACTGAGTCTGCCCTTTTTTTTAATTTTAAAATGTTTAAAATTTTAATTTTGCTATAGGATGCCTACGCTCCCTGGAGAGAGAGAGAGAGGGTGAGTGAGAGAGCGCACGTGCAGTCCCCAGGGAGGATGGTCATGCTGCAGTCCTTTCTCTATTCTACTTTAAGGATTTTGGGCACACATGCACTTGTGCCTGGCATGCTTTTTCAAGCAGCTAGGTCTGGGACTCTAATTGATTGCACAGTCTGCCACGTGGGATCCAGCTGTGCCCTGTTCTAGCTCTTTACACGCTCTTAATTGAGTTGCATCAAATTTTCTAACTTTAGTCCCTAAGCAAATGATTCTAGCCTCCTCTTTTTAGTGTTGTACTAGAATTTCTAAATTGTTTTTTTTTTCTCAGCGTATCAATGATCTACTTGTCAAGATCCTTTCCACTTTATCAACGGCATTTTCTTTTTTATTTTTTAAATACTGCTTAGGTTTCTTTTTTTAAGAATTTTTTTTATTTAGAATATTATGGTTATTTTCCATAATATTCTATATTATTTGCTATAGGGCATGTGTGCTTGAGAGAAAAAAAGAGAGGAGAGAGAGTGAAAGTTGCCAGATCTGAGTCTCAAACTGCAGTCAGCCAAATGGGAGCCCAGTGCCTTAGCCTCCATGCCATCTGCTGGCCCCTCAAGTGCCTTTGTTTCTTTTTTTTTTTAATTTTTTTTTTTTATGTATTTATTTGTTGTGATTTTCAAGCTGCCTGGTCCTGGATTCAATCCATGGTCAGCCATGTGGGAATCTAGTGCCTTACCACTACTTCAGCTGCATTTCTTGAATATCTTCTTGCTTTTACTATTTCCTTGGTAGAGTCAGTTCTTTACATAGTGATTGTTAAAAAAAAAAAAAGCAACTTTTTTGTAAAGGTATGCAGATTACACCATGTCCTTCAGTGATACCCTATCACATTTAGCATAAAATCGAAACGTTCACATCCCTTAAGTCCCTTAATGATCTAGTTCTTTTTTTTGTGTTTCATTTTTCTTCTCTGGCTCACTCTGTTCTTCTGGTATTATTTTGTACTTATTTTGTCTTTTTTTTAAGCTTTTGTATGGGGAAGGGCAAGGGACATCCAACGGGCATATTTCTTTATTTATTATAAGGGTTTGGCTCATAGTTCAGTTGGGAAGTTTAAAATCTGCAGTGTGGACTGGCAGGCTCAAGACCAAGGAGAGCCAGTGGTACATTTTCAGTCTGCAGGTTGGCAGCTTGGAGACCCAGAACAGTGGATGGTGCAGTTCCAGTCTGAAGGCAATCTGCTGCAGAATTCCCTCTTGCATTTTGTTCTTTTCATACCTTCAGCTGATTGGATGAAGCCTACCCATATTTTAGAAAAGAATCTGCTTTATTCCTCGCCAATTAAAAAATTTTTTTTTCTCGGGAACCAGCAGTTAGCGTAATGGCTATGTCGCTGGACTCCCACGTAGTCGACCGCGGTTCGTGTCCCGGACCCGGTGGCTTAAAACTCACGCCGGGCGCGTGTGCGTGCGTGCCCAAGATCCCAAGAGGAGAATGGAGGAGAAGGGATTGCGGCGTGACCATCCCCCCTGGGGGGTGATTTCTCGCTTTCTGTCTCTATGTCTCTCTCTGTCTGTCTGGCGAGCGCACGCGCCCTACAGTGAAAATCTCTCAAAAAAAAAATTTTTTTTTTTCTTCAGATTTTGCTATAGGGCATGTGTGCTCATCAGAGAGAGTTGGAGAGAGGAGAGAGAGGAAGAGAAAGTGAGAAAACAGCCCTCAGTGGAGATGGCCACACCACAGTTCTTTCACCTCTGTTCTCCTCTTGGGATTTTGAGTATGTGCATATACGTGCCTGGTGGGTTTTTCAAGCCATCAGGTCCGGGACTCAGTCAGCCATGTGGGAACCATGCAATCAGCCATGTGCCATCCAGCCACCTTAACCATCATGCCACTGTCTGGTTTGCCCAGGCCTAAAATTTTTAAGGTAGGCACTGGGTTTGGACGACTTGGGCTTTTAGCCCAGCCTAGCTGCTCAGTTGCATATGTAATAATCTTTTCTGCTTATAACTTAAAAGAAGAGGAAGATACATTGTTCTTGAAGGTCACCCAAGTCAGCTTTTTTAACAGAGACCAAGTTTGATGGCCCTGCTACTCAAGACTTGAACTTGTGCAGTCCTGGACTATCATCTTCTAGAATTCTTTCCATTAGGGTTATTAAACAGTAGGCTACTCAGTCATGGAGAAGGGCTGCCAACCACAAGTGCTAAAAAGTAGTTTAGCATATCATTCAGCCTGCTGTTTGTTTTGTATCCATACTGGAATCTTTTTCATTCTTCCTCATTTTCATATCTGTCGATCAGTGACTCTCAAACCAGTTTGAAGTACATCTTACATCACAACTTAGTACACACAAGTGAGAATACATAAAATACATTTGTGTGGGCCAGCTGATGGTACAGTGGTTAAGATGGCTAGTTCCAGTCTTGGACCTGGCAGGTTGAAAAACACATGGGGGAGACCAGCAGTTAGTGTAATGGCTATGTTGCTGGACTCCCATGGAGCCGACCACAGTTCGAGTCCTAGACCCGGTGGCGTAAACTCAAGCTGGGTGTGTGTGCGCTTGTGCCCAAGATCCTGAGAGGAGACTGGAGAAGAGATTGCAGTGTGGCCATCCCCCCTGGGGGGTGATTTCTCAATTTCTGTCTCTCTTTCTGGCGAGCGCACATGCCCTGTAGCAAAAACCCCTCAAAAAAAAAAAAAAATAGGCGTAGATGCAGGGAAAATTAAAGAAGTGTTTTATTCTGTATCTGCTGTTTCCATCACTAAAGATCATTTTTCTTCTAGGTATAGAATGTGTTTATACTGAGAGATGGTAGTGCCTTAATGCCAAACTTACTGGGTTTTTGGTGGGATATACTTTTCTTTTTTGAGAGAGAAATATTTTTCCAATAGGGTGTGTGTGCCCAACAGAGAAAACAGAAAGTGAGAAATCACCCCCGGGCGGATGGCCATGCTGCAATCCCTTCTCCTCCATTCTCCTTTCGGGATCCTGGGCACACATGCACACCCTCCCGGTGTGAGTTTTAAGCTACCAGGTTCGGGACCTGAATCATGGTCCACTGTGTGGGAATCCAGTGAGGTAACCATTTCTGCCATCTGCTGGTCCTAAGGGATATACTTTTTAACCTTAATGCGTGATTCTTATAAATATTTTAACTGTACGAAAGGTTACATTATTGAATATTAATGTGTATTTCTATATTTCAAATGTAGAACTGACTATTAGCTTCTGGGTGCCTGGTTTATGTGGGAGGAATCCTTTGGACAAAATCTATTAAAATGCAACAGCAACCAGAGTCTCTAGAGGAAACCTGGAAACTGCAGACAGATAGGTTTCATGTGAGGGGACTTGTATTACAGTATCCATTTGCAGGTCATGATGCTAGGTTGTGGTTTCTATGTGTTCACTTTAGCTTGACAGAGCTGAGGAACAGATGGTCTGTGTAAGAATACTACATGGAAATTGCATGCTTTCTCTCTCTTTTGGTTTGCTTTTTGCTTTCAAAGTTTCTTATTCTTCTGAGACAGAGAGAGGTTATGCTGTGTTCCATCCCAGATCTCAACTGGCCCAGACTGGGCATGCTGAAGGAAGTCCTAGACCTCCCCACCCACTTGCTTCCCCCCCCTTTTTTTTAGTTTGTTATAGGGTACATGAGTTTGCCAGAGAGGGAGAGAAAGAGAAAGAGAAGGACGGTGAGAAATCACCCCCGGCGGGGAGGTCTGGCAGCCATGGTGCAGTACCTTCTCCTCCATTCACATCTCAATAGTTTGGGTACACACACGTGTGTCTCATGATTTTTCAAATCGCCAGGCCTAGCACTTGAGCTACAGAGTTGACCATGTTGGAATGAGCTTCCTTAATATCCATGCCACCTGCTGGCCCTTTTTGTTTGTTTGAGTCGTTTCTGCAGGGTGGAAACAACAGTGATAACCATAATAATATTTATTAAAAAGGTTATGTTGAGGTAAATTGCTTTGAAACAATAGTCTTTTTTTTTGGTCATAGGGTGTGTGTGCTCACCAGATAGAGGGAGGCGGGAAATCACACCCCCTTCCCCAGGGGGATGGCCAGGTCATAATCTCTTCTCTTTCATTCTCCTCTCAGGATTTTGGAATGTGCTTACATGTGCTTGGCATGGTTTTCAAACCTTCAAGTCCGGGACTCAAACCATGGTTGGCCATATGCGAATCTAGCACCTTAACTACCACGCTGCTGGCCCCGAAACCAATATAGTTGTTTTTACATTGTAGGTTATTTTAAAATATATTCCATGGGACCAGCAGTTGGCGTCATGGCTATGTTGCTGAACTCCCATGTAGTCAACCACGGTGTCAACTTCTCTAGTTCAGGAGAATATGCTCATTGGATAAATATCCACAGAATACCTCTGGGTAATGAAGAAACTGATGGAGAGCATTGGTTACAGTGGAGAGGGGAACTGAGTGTCTGAGGAACAGGAGTATGAGAGTTGACTTCACTCTACACATATTTATACCTTTTGAATTTTAATTTAAAATTTTATATTTTAAATCCTTTTAATACTAGAAACTATTAACTTACAGTCAGGTAAAATATGTTCTGTTGGGCTGGATTCCAGGGCACAGTGGTTAAGTACTGTGCATAGAAAGCTAGATTTCTCCCCTGGCTTGACTGGTTTGAATCCCAGCTCCAGTGGCTCAAGAAACATGCTGGATTGGGGAACCAGCAGTTAGCATAATGGCTATGTCACTGGACTCCCACGTAGTCGACTGCGGTTCGCGTCCCGGACCCGGTGGCTTAAACTCACGCCGGGCATGTGTGCATGCGTGCCCAAGATCCTGAGAGGAGAATGGAGGAGAAGGGATTGCGGCGTGACCATCCCCCCTGGGGGGTGATTTCTCGCTTTCTGTCTCTGTGTCTCTCTCTGTCTTTCTGGCGAGCGCATGCGCCCTATAGCCAAAAAAACCTCTCCAGAAAAAAAAAAAAACAAAAACATGCTGGATTAGATGCATGTGTCCTGACAGGGTGAAAAAATGGAGGAAAGGAACCACCAGGCAGCATAGTGGTTAAACTGCTAGACTTCCATGTGGTCAACCAGGTTCAAGGCCCGGGGCGGGCAGCTTGAAATTCATGGCAAGGGTGAGTGTGCGTGTGTCCAAAATCCCAAGAGGAGAGTGGAGGAGAAGGGATTGCCGCGTGGCCATCCCCACTGAGGAGTGAGTTTTTGCTTTTTGTCTCTCTTGTCTCTCTGGCAAGCGCATGTTCTCTATAGCAAAAATCTCTTTAAAAAAAAAAAAAAAGAAAGGAAAAAGGATTGTGCGACCATGCCCCATTGGGCGTGCTTTCTCTTTCTACATAAAGCAGGTTTTATCTATGTATGTAATAAATTTCAAATTAATAGGTACAAATGGTTTTCAGTTGATCAGAATCACCCCCCAAATAGTGTTTAGACATTTATTTGTTTATTTCAAGGAATGCACATATTGTTAGGAAACATTTGTGTTTGCATTTTTTGCTTTAAAACAAATTGCAAAGCATATTGTAAGGAGAGACTACTTCTGTGGAGGTAAGTGCACTTGAGCATTAAACACTTTTTCTGGGGGACCAGCAGGTGGTGGGGTGGTGGTTAAGGCGCTGGACACTCCCACATGACCGACCATAGTTTGAGTCCTGGACTTGGTGGCGTGCTTTCTCAATTTCCCCCTCTCTCTTTGTCTCTCTCTGGTCATATTAAAATAAACAAATGAATAAAAACGAACAAAACTTTTGCTAGCCCAGCTGCATGTCACAGGTGGTAGGGGACTGCTGTGTGATAATGGGCCCATATGTTGAGCCTCAGGTATGGATCCTGATTGACTTGAGCTTGCCAGGTATGCCCATGATCTTGGCTCCCTGGAAGACCGTTGGTGGAGCTCAGTTTGGTGAGACCCTGTGAAGGAGACCTGGCCCCCAACCCCATGAAATAAATAAACTTTAAAACATTCCTTTTTTTTATAGAATTGTTGACTTTTAGTCTGATGATACACTGGGATAAAACAAGAATGAACTTTAGATTTAGGTGAATGCCTCTAGGACTTGACCAGCTATACAGTTAGCATAGAGATGGGAAACTTGGTTTTCTGAGTAAATTAAGCTGAGGTTGGATTTCTCCCAAGTGGATTCCCATGTATTCTGTAATGTATTTTCAGCTAGAATTTGTAGGCAGTTTTTCAAATGTCTAAGTTTCCAAAGTAAAACAGTATTTTATACTATTTTATTTTTCTTGTATATTAAGAAAGCATATGGTGAATTGCAATTGTATTTAAGAAATAATTAGCATAAAAACTCCATAGCATGGTGGTTAAGGAAGGCAGATCCCACATGGCCAGCTGCATGTTTGAATCTTGGTGTCAGCTGCTTAGAAAACATACTGGGGGTGTGTATGCGTGCACGTGCTCCAAATCCCAACAAGATGGAGGTGGATTTGCAGTATGATGCATTTGGGAGATGCTTTCTCTGTTTTCCGCTCTCTCTGGTGTTCCCTCTGGCAATTTAACAAACTAAAACAAATAATTAGCATATTAAACACATAGCAGTGCTAATTAGTGATAGCCCAATAACCCTTGAAATATTAAAGGTGGACTGGCCCCATAGCCTAGTGGTTAGGGGAGCCAGCTTCCATGTGACTGCTTGCAGTTTAAATTCTAGCCTCATGGCTTAAAAATCATACAGGATGTGTATACGTGCATGTCCACAATTTCTACAGGATGGAGAAATGGAGGAGGGATTGTGGCATGACTACTTCCTGTTGGGATGCTTTCTCTTCCTTTCTGTCTCTCTTGTGAATTTGCGTGTCCTCTGGCAATTTAAACACAAAAGCAATTTTATATGAACTGGGTGTGTATGAATTCAAACTGAAGGTCGGCCATGTGGAATCACTGTTTTTAAAGAGTATAAAATGTTCCATGATAAATTGATTTATGAAAATAAAATTTTTTGCTTAACAAAGTCATTTATAATAAGAGTATTCTACATTATCAACCCTAAAAGCTAACCTGTTGTGATGCTTTCTCCTCTTCAGAGTTGTCTCTGTGGGAAGTTTGTCCTCCGTCCATTGCGACCATGCCGCAGATACTCCACTTCAGGCAGTTCTGGGTATGTAGTTTGTCGTTCTGTAATTGAGCTTTACACGAGTGCTCAGGTGTGTGTGTGTGTGTGTGTGTGTGTGTGTGTGCGTGCGTGTGTGTGTGTGTTTCTTAACTCTGGGAATAGCTATGGAAACCTCCTCCTGGAGCATTATTTATTTGTAGATTTAAACTTTTGTGTGTGTGTAGATTTAAATTTATTAATATGTTCATCTTGGTTCTTTGCTAATTGGGCGGCATCCAAGGTAGACAGTTTTGTGGCAGGTAGATGTGTATCCTGAACTCAGCAAGTTGTCACTTAAAAATGTATTTGTTAGTTTTAGTTGTTATTTTATTGTCTCACTTTTGTAGAGTTTATTATATTAAACAGAAATAAGTTTAAGAAAGACGGACCTTGGAAGTTATAGTTCATTTTGGGGCTCAAAGGAGAGCTCGTGATTGTCAACATTTTAAGTATCAAAGGGCATTTCGTATCACTCTTTTTTTTGGGAGAGGTTTTTGCTATAGGGCGTGTGCGCTCACCAGAAAGAGAGAGAGAGAAAGTGAGAAATCACTCCCTTCCCGGGGAGATGGCCACGCCACAATCCTTTCTCCTCCATTCTCCTCTCGGGATCTTGGGCATGCATGCACATGCGCCCGGCGTGAGTTTAAGCCACTGGGTCTGGGACTCGAACTGCATTAGGCTACATGGGAGTTCAGTGACATAGCCATTACGCTAACTGCTGGTCTTGCATCACTCTTTTTATTCTAGATACTGAATTTGGAAAAAATTTTAGCTACCTATTATTAATGGATGTTATTTGCCATTGCAGACATGTTAAAAAGTAATCAGGAAAATGTGATGCGCAGCTGATGTGTTAAATTTGTGATTTGAGTCAGTGATAGAGAAATAGAGCTTAGAGTATAGAGCACGTTGAGACTCTGCCTTGGTATAAGAGAGGAGATTAGATATAGGAGAGCCAAAAACTAGAAATTCGTTTCCTCTTTCTCTCACTCAGGTTGACTGCTGGGAAAATCGCTGGAGCAGGCATTTTGTTTGTTGGAGGAGGTGTCGGTGGCACTATCCTATATGCCAAATGGGATTCCCATTTCCGGGAAAGTGTAGAGAAAACCATACCTTACTCAGACAAACTCTTTGAAATGGTTCTTGGTTCTGCACCTTATAATATTCCATTGCCAAAGAAGCCGGTAAGAGTTTTAAACAGTATTTCAGTTTCTCCTATGAAATACTTTTAAAAGCAAGTTGTTTTTATCTTGAAAATATTTTGTTGGGGCCATAAGTATGCATAGATATGAATGGTTAAGGGAATTGGATCCCACATGACCAACCTCGATTTGAGTTCTGGCCCTGGTGACTTGAAAAACATGCCCAGCATGTGTGTGTGTGTGTGTGTGTGTGTGTGTGTGTGTGTGTGTGCGTGTGTGTGTGTGTGAGAGTGTGTGTGTGTGTGAGAGTGTGTGTGTGCCCCAAACCTCCACCAGATGGAGAAATGGAGGAGATTGTGGCATGATCATGCCCTGTTGAGGGGGCTGCTTTCCCCCCCCCCACCTCCCTGCAAGCACATGTGCCCCAGCAAATTAAAAATGTGTGTGTGTGTGTGTGTGTGTGTGTGTGTGTGTGTGTGTATCTGTGGACCAGTGATTTCTCTTCTGGGAAACTGTTCTACACATAGCATAATATGGGGCTTTTCAGTTACATGGACATGGATGTCCCTCACTCTGTTTTTTGTACAGGTAAAACAAAATAGGAAACAATTTGAATGTCTATAGAGGAGTGGGTGACCAAATTATGGGATATCCCTACATTAGGTATTATGTAACTAAAAATAATTTTTTAACTTGAAAAAGAATATCCATGATATGATGAGTGAAAAAAGAAGCAAGCTTTGTGGTCATTTGTCTCATATAATCCTATTTTAGTTTAAGGAAGTGAGAAATTGTGTATGTGTATATACTTGAGCTCCTGCTCAGGTGGAAGGATAGATTTCAAGCTCTTAGCAGTGGCAACCTGAGAGGGCTGAAGGGAAAGGAGGAGTGAAGATGGAAAAATGAAACCTCTGAAATAAATAGCTTGGCAGTGTTTAAAAAATTATTTATTTAATTTTAATTATTATTATTATTATTTTTCACTTTGACCAGAGAAAGACAGGGAGAGAGAGAGAGAGAGTGATAGTGAAAAAGCAAACCACTGGATCCAGGACTTGAACCATGGTCTGCCATGTGGGAGTCCAGCACCTCAACCACCACACCATCTGCCAGCCCTAAGGTTGGCAGTTTTGACTTGGTTACATTAAGCATGTTGCATAATTTTTTTTTTTTTTGAGAGGTTTTAGCTATAGGGGGCGTGCACTCACCACA